>NW_028270177.1:1099607-1309607 GCF_037043375.1 Chiloscyllium plagiosum | reverse complement strand
TGTTTCTCTTACTACTTTGTACCTGGGTGTTTCTGTGCCTAAGGAACTTTGTATCTAAGATGGTGCCGTGTGTGGCGACATTACACACATTTCACTGTACTCTTGTCCTTGAGTACGTGTGACAATAAAATCTAAATGGAAAGCAGGTTTTCTGGAAGCTATCAGGGGCGATTTGCCTGGAGTTGTACTGGCTATAGCATAGCTGGCCAGGCTGAATGGACCACCTCAGAAAATGCTCCTGAAGCTGCTGCCTGTTGCAGTCTCTCTGATTCATTAGAGCTAAGGCTCCTAACTCTCACAAATGAACAAACGACTGTCTGTCAGGACAGCTTCTGACTTAAAACTAAACTTGAAAATGTTCCCATAACATTGCTCCTGTCTTTCTCATTGCTGGAGATCATGGCACTAGAAACAGGAACTTGCAAAATGTTACAGCTTTCACAACCTACAATGTCACAAAGTGTTTGATGGCCAGTTACAACCGCAGTGTATGGAATGTAGCTCAAACAGGTTCCTCTTTTCACTGAATGGTGCTGGATTCTGGGTGAGCCAGTTACAGTTCCCTAGCTTTTGCAATTCCACATTCCACATACAAAGTCTAGTTTTTCTTGTAAATTTTTTAAAAAATCTTTATTTGTTTTAATGATTGCAATTTGTTTGTAGAAAAGCAACGATAGGGATCACAAGGTGAGGATGGCTTTGGGGAATGGTGCACGGCCAGATATCTGGAAAGAGTTTTTAAATCGTTTTGGAAATATCCAAGTTTGTGAGTTTTATGGTGCCACGGAAGGAAATGTTGGCTTTTTTAACAATACCGGCAAAATCGGTGCGTTGGGGAGGATCAGCGTTTTGACCAGGGTAAGAAAACAAGTTATCCTTTTATCCAAATGTGTGGTTAATAGATACACAGAAATTAGAAACAATTAATGGTGAAAATTAACATTTCCTGCAACTCAGTCCTTGTTTCATCAGCTATAGTTACACTGTTGAAGTGCGAAATGATTCTGTCACCCTCTGCTAGACCTGACTGGATCTAAGCCCCTCTTCAGTTCCGGACACAGTAGACCAAATGGCCTCCTCCTGTGCAGAAATTATTTTGAGAGTTCTCAGTTTTCGCACGACAACCTTCTTCCTTTCTTGTTTTGCATCCATTCTCCTGTCACTCATGCAGACCTCATCAGCACAACTTGAAAATGGTGCAGGGTTGCCTGTGTTCCTGTGGTAGGAGGGCTATTGGAGGGATGGTGCAGAGTAAAGCTCCTTCCATTCTCATCCACCAACTCTGCCTCGATCAAGTCCCACGTTAATTGAATCGAGAGCAGAGTGTGTTGTAAAGTGCTCTTTGGCCGAGAAATTTAATTGCACCATTCCTATTTCACAGGCTTTAAACAGATACTAACAACAAACATAGAACATAAAACATTACAGCACAGTATGGGCCCTTTGGCCCTCAATGTTGTGCTGACCTGTGAGACCAATCTGAAGCTTCCCTCTAACACTGTGTATTGTTGTTCCCTTTGACGTTTGGCATTCTTCCATCTGTCCTGATGACTGCAAGGCAAAAAGCTTTGACATCTTGCCTCTTCTCATGCTGAGATTAAGAAATTCAGAAACTCAGTGTTGACACAGATCAAGGGCCTGGGGCAGTGTTCTTTATCACAGTTGCATTCCTGAATCAGTTTAATCCATTCTAATTGTGAATTCGCTGTGGTGCCAAGCACCATGTGAACAAGCACATGCTATACACCTGCTACCACCTCTCCCTCTCTCAATTACCCTTACACAAATCATGCTTTTTCACCCTCACTGACTTGTGTGTTTGCCAAATCAAATTGCTCAGTATTTCATGGTCCTTAATCTCAGATTGATCCTCTGCTTTATCCATGTGATATTTCCATTTGTCACAGTTAACCTTTGTGTTTTTCAGTGACAGGCCATGTTGAGCTGTGGGCCCTAACTTTTCAAAGGCCAGGTTTTGGTGATTAGAGCTGAGCAAATTAATATTATGCAGCATGATACTTTGATCAGGCAGTTTGAGTTCTTTTCAAATCTTAATGGAATTTAGCAGTTATTTATTTATCTTTTTGGAATAAGATTTTTGTTTGTGATGGAAAAGATTATGCCTTGTACCCAGTGTCAAATGTTAATTGCATTTAATTGGATATGAAATTATATCCTGCTGGAACTGTTTTAGGAATTGCCTGTGTTCAAGAGCAGATTGCAAAAAGAAATGTTGATTGGAGGAGGATAATAAGTAATGGGTGTCACTAAATAGAAGCTTCTAGGAAGAGTAGACTGAAATTTTAGGTTGATCCCTGGGGGTGAAGGGGTTATCTGATGAAGGGTGGGTAACAATTTCTGATCATGCTATGAGTAATATTTTCAACAGTTTTCTTGAACTGGAACATCAGCAACTTCCTGATTGACAGCGTGGACCATTGCCTGGGAATTTGGCCTCCTAAAAAAAGTTATCCCTTTAAAAGCCATACCAAATTCATCTGACATTATCAACAATTTTATTCTTTATGGTTTTTCATACAAACCCATTCTTCAAATTCCTGTATTGACTCTTTTTATGTTGGAGTTCTGATTATCCTCCCAAATTTTAGTAAAAGCCATTGTGATTGGATGCTGAAGAATTAGACTGGTTTTTGTGGTCACTGTACATTGTGTTTATGAGGGATGTTGATCCAATGATAAGTTCCAGTTAATAATTCACTGATATTCTACAGAAGTCTGATCTTTGTCCTAAACAATCTTGATGTTATGACGCAAGCTCTCCAGGATTCATGTCCAAAGTCTAAAGTCCTGCTGCTTCCATGTGTTTGTCTGTGTTTTGTGGGTGAAGAGGGAAACCAAAGAGGGAGGGAGGGGGGGTGCAGCATAGTGTGATGGGAGTGTGGATAAGCCAGTGGGTCAATGTGGGTCACTGTTCTGGGTCATCACAATGTGGACTGGGGTGGACACAGTTAAAAATCACACAACACCAGGTTATAGTCCAACAGGTTTAATTGATGAAGAAGCTTCCAAATAAACCTGTTGGACTGTAACCTGGCGTTGTATGATTTTTAACTTTTTTCTGGACTGTTTCATGTGAGGGAAATGTTAATTTGTTTTGTAAAACCACCAATTCTGTTGTAAAATTTTCACTGCTTTTTGAGACTACCAAGATGTAAGAAATCTGTTGCGTTTCAGGGGCTCCTACAAGATCAATGCCCCCATACCCTCATTCCTGATGAAGAGCTGCTTGACTGCTGTGCTTTTCCAGCGCCACACGTTTTGACTCAATGCCCCCTCCCTCCACCAAGCTAACCAGGAGCTAAAAGGCACAGTTACACTTTGTCAGAAATACTAAACAATAACAGCTCCAACTTTCTCCACCAGATCATTTCCCACACTAGCCATCACTGTGGGCTCAGGAACAGCGATTGGCCATTTTATATTAGCTAAAGGGCCTTTAGTGCTGGATGGGCGTGGTCACCAGGAACTGAGTACAAGCTGTCCAGCTTCTGATTGAAGGTCATTGACCTGAAACAATAACTTTCTTTCTCTATTCACGGATGCTGCCTGATTCACTGAGTATTTCCGAGATTTTCTGCTTTTATTTAATATCTCCAGCATCTGGAAATACTTGCTCTTGATCCCACCACCACCAGAGAAAAGTGAGATTTGCTGGGTCAAGACTTCTGCATTCTGCCCCCATTGACCATTTTGAAATGAAGTTTTCCTAATTCCACTGTTTGTAAGGACTGATCTATTGTGTCTTTGGTTCCTTATTTTTAAGAATTTATCTCTTTAGTTGCTCCATCCTGCATTCAAATACTGTAACATGAATGTAATCCTGTGGCCTTGACACTAAGCCAATCCACTGGGGTTTTCTCCTCAGATGTTCATGCCGTTTCACCTGGTTAAATATGATGTTGACCGGGAAGTACCTGTACGAGATGCCAATGGTCATTGCATTGAAGTTGCTAAAGGTAATAGTTTGCTGTAATCTTCCTCCCTCCACACACACAGCTTAAAGTTTAATTGATAAGAACCTGTCTCTATGTCTGGGAAAACTGAACAAATAGTAACAAAATTCTTCTGGTTAAATCTTGTTCAGTTGGAAATTAACATCTGCATGAGATTCAAATCATTGTTGCTCAGTAGCAGCAGTGTGTCCATCTACAAGATGTACTGCAGACATTCACCAAGGCTCCCTCGATGGGTTCAATGTGAAACCTCTGCCAACTTTTAAGGAGTCAGGCAGCAGATAAACAGGACCACCACAATCTGCAGGTTCCACTTCAAGCCACACACCATCCTGACTTCTGAATTATCCCAGTTTCTTTCAACATAACTGGATTAGAATCCTGGAATTCCCTTCTCACTGGGCTTACCTGGAATTCCCTCCTCACTGGGCCTACCTGGAATTCCCTCCTCACTGGGCCTACCTGGAATTCCCTCCTCACTGGGCCTATCTGTAGCACGTGGGCTGCAGCTGTTGAAGAAATCACCTCCCCACCACCTCCTTCAGGGACTATGGCTATTGGCAAGTTTGTGTTGTGCTAGAGATTTTGAATTATACTGAAAGGTTGTAATGTTATGATATTAATAACTCGGGGAACATCGCAGAGCTTTTTTGACATTTGTGTCTCGGCAGGAGAGACTGGACTTCTCATCGCGAAAATTACAGCCAAATCCCCGTTCATTGGGTATGCAGGGAATAGCGCCCTAACCAATCAGAAGCATCTGAGAGATGTGTTTTGCAAAGGAGACTTTTACTTCAACAGTGGAGACCTCATGATGCTTGACAATGACAATTTCATCTACTTCAAAGACAGAATTGGAGACACATTCAGGTCAGAGGCACATAGGGCTTTGACCCAAACTGATGACCTGCGTTTTCTATATTTTCCAGATCCTCTGCTTCAAATATTCATCAATGGAATTGTAATTATTTTAAAACTTTCCTTTGAAAGTGAAATTCAGTATATATCCCAAATCCCTAACGATCAAAGTGAGTCCAATGCACGAACAGCTTGGAAACAAGAACTTTACCCCAATACACTGATGTCTTACGATTGTTCAAGTTGTTACATAGATAAAACTAAAGTGTCTACAAGGATCTGTTTCTGATAGTGAGTGTTTCATTCGCACAGACTGTGTCCTTTTCATACCTAGGTAGAAAGGGGAGGATTTTCCATCATTTTTGAGGGAACTCAGTTTTATCTCGGATAATATATGGTGCTTCCCTGTCCTGTTTCCCATCGGGAATGTGAGACTGTATGTTCAGTTATTAGGATTTCCCATTTTGGGAAATACAATCTCTGACCCTAATTCCTGACACCTGGAAGTGTGATGCTTTGTAAAGCTTTTGAGATTCACGTGAAAATACAAAGAGAAATACAGTAACTGAATAGTTTTTCTAAGATAAAGGTTGGAAATGCCGGATTTCTCACTCCGAAATGATGTAAGGGTCAGATTGGGAAGGATTTTGAAGGGTGTTTATTTGTGTGTTTGAGGTCATTAGCAAGTTGAGGCAGCCCAGTCAAAACTGAACGAAAGTAACTTGAGTGAGTCCGTGGCTCTGAGTGTTTTAACTCACTTGTTTGTTTTAATCGCGGTTTTGTGTTTAGATGGAAAGGGGAGAATGTATCCACCACTGAGGTGGCTGATATTCTGTCGGTGCTGGATTTTATTCAGGAAGTCTGTGTTTACGGAGTGACTGTTCCAGGTATGAGACATACTGTGTAACAGATATCTCAAATCATCTACTTTGTGAACAAACTAACCCTTCACCACTCTGTGTCCTTGCAAACATCCCAGCTCCAAGCTCCCTTTCCCCTCTGGTTTCTAGATGTGCCACTCCCTCCCAAATCCATTCCCATCCTTCCCAAAACTCTCATGTTTGAATTAGTCCAATCAGGTTTCTGCTCCTGCCACTTTACTGAATAACTTTGAACAAAGTCACAGATAATATCCTTCCATGATTGGTGAACTTTCCCTCCTTTATCCTTTCCAACTTTTTTGTAGCCTATCTCACAGGTATCACTCAGTCCTCCTCCAACTCCTCTCCATTCTCAACTCTTTGTGTTCCCTGGGGTGGAGGAGTCCAGAACTGGAGGGCATAGGTTTAGAGTGAGAGGGGAAGATATAAAAGGGATCTAAAGGGCATCATTTTCACACAGAGGGTGGTGCCTGTGTGGAATGAGCTGCCAGAGGAAGTGGTGGAGGCTGGTACAATTACAGCATTTAAAAGGCATCTGGAAGGGTATATGAATAGGAAGGGTTTAGAGGGATATGGGCCGTGGGACCAGATTGGGTTGGGATATCTGGTCGGCATGGACGGATTGGACAGAAGGGTCTGTTTCCGTGCTGTACATCTCTTTGACTCTATAAATGGGGCTATATTAGTTTAGGATATCTGGTCAGCATGAATGAGTTGGACCGAAGGGTCTGTTTCCGTGCTGTACATCTCTATGACTCAGCGAGTCTATGTGATCACAGCCATTGCTGGTCATTCTGTGACTTGTCTTCCTGCTGCCACACTGTGCTCCTCTCACCAGGTCATTCCCCGGTGCCCCTCCTGTTTCCTGTCTACATCCTGTCCTTTGGCAAACCATCCGGAAACACACTGTCAGCTTTCAAATGTTCCCTGACAACACGGAGTTCTACCTCCCCCCCGACTAACTTTCACCCCTTCCTCCCCCTTCCCATCCTCCCCCCATCTCCCCCTCATTCTTCCCTCCACCCCCTCCTCCCCCACCCTCCGTTCTCTTAGCCTCTTCCCCTTCCCTCCCCTACTCTTCCCTCCTCCTCCTCCTCCTCTCTTCCCCCCCCTTCCCTCTCTCTTCCCCCCACTCCCTTTCCCCCCTTCCCATAGCAACAAATGAAAACAACATTGTCCTTTCATGTAGCTGATAGTTTCATACTTAAAACACAATCAGCTCACGGTCAGGGTAGACGATGAATAACTTAAATGTGTCTTTTACAATTTCTACAGGTGAGGTCTAATAACCAAAGATTTACTTTTGACTCTCTGCCTGTCTTTTAGGTCATGAAGGTAGGATAGGAATGGCTGCCATTCAACTGCAGAATGGGAGGGATTTGGATGGAGAACAACTGTATGAATATCTGAGAGCTCAACTCCCTAGTTATGCATGGCCCTGGTTTGTGAGAGAACAGGTTAGTGCTGAATAACCTGACACACCATCTCTGATCTTTTACTGGGGGGGCTCAGTGATGTAGGTTCTATCCTGGAGGTCCCGCCTGTAATATATATTAAATCAGACTGTGTTATAAACATCTCAGAGCCTGCAGTCTCCCTTACCACTGCTTCAGTCAGGTTTTTGTCCCTCACTGGGACTGGGATCCCCCCCTCACTGGACTGGATTCCCCCCCCCCCCCCCTCACTGGGACTGGATCCCCCCCCCCTCATTGGGACTGGATCCCCCCCCCCTCACTGGGACTGGATCTCCCCCCACCCCCTCACTGGGACTGGATCCCCCCCTCACTGGGACTGGATTCTTCCCCTCGCTGGGGCTGGGACTGGGACTCGGGTTCCCCCCCCCTCACTGGAACTGGGGTTCTCCCCCCCCCCCTCCTCACCTGGGACTGGGGTCCCCCCCACTTCACTGGGGCTGGGGGCTGGAAACTGATTCAGTCTCAACTCTGAGAATGAAACAAGAAAAACCAATTCAAAAGCAGATCCTGACGATGAATTCTGTTTTGCAGAAATCACTTGAGACAACGGGAACCTTTAAATACTATAAAGTGGCGCTGATGAAGGAAGGTTTCAACCCAATGACTGTCCAAGAGCCACTCTATGTCCTTGATGAACAGAAAGGAACCTACATCCCATTGCACCAGGAACTCTACAACAGCATCATTGCTGGTCAAGTGAAACTGTGATGTAATGTCCCTGTACTTCTCAAGTGCCTTCATTTGCTGTTGTAGAATTGAGAAGTTTAGAGGGAAAGTGTTTCATTCTAATGTTGTATTTCTGTACAATGTGAGATATGGGGAGGGGGTGGGGGGAGTAAGTGGGAGGTGCGGTGAGTGAGACGTCATACAGACAGATCCATAGAATTACCTTCACTTGACACCTAGAGTCATAGAGATGTACAGCATGGAAACAGACCCTTCAGTCCAACATGTCCATGCTGACCAGATATCCCAACCTAAAGTAGTCTCATTTGCCAGCACTTGGCCCATATCCCTCCAAACCCTTCCTATTCATATACCCATCCAATTGCCTCTTAAATGTTGTAATTGTACCAGCCTCCTTCACTTCCTCTGGCAGCTCATTCCATACACACACCACCCTCTGTATGAAAAACTTGACCATTAGGTCCCTTTTTAAATTTTTCCCCTTTCACCCTAAGCCTATGCCCTTTAGTTCTGGACTCCCCCACCCCATGGAAAAGACCTTGTCTACTTATCCTATCCATGCCTCTCATGATTTTGTAAACCTCTTTTGATCACCTCTCAGCCTCCAATGTTCCAGGGAAAACACCCCCAGCCTATTCAACCTCTCCCTATAGCTCAAATCCTCATACGCTGGCAACATCCTTGGAAATCTTTTCTGAATCCTTTCAAGTTTCACAACATCTTTCCCATAGGAAGGAGACCAGAATTGCATGCAATATTCCAACAGTGGCCTAACCAATGTCCTGTACAGCTGCAACATGACCTCCCAACTCCTGTACTCAATACTCTGACCAATAAAGGAAAGCCCCTGATCAATTATTAAATATTGACTGGCCTCTTGCTGAGTTGACATTGAGAAAGAAAAACACATTGATCAGGAGTTCACTAAAGTCCGTCAGTAACAATGTTGTCAGTTTAAATTATTCCCTGGTCTGTCAGTGTCTCTCTCTGTCTTGCTGCCATTTTATATTTCTGAATGACCTGATGCAGGCATGTTGTAATGCTCTTTCAGGGCAGAGAGAATTTGAATGTTGACCACCTGACTGCCACAAGACCTGCTCTGCCTTTTATATCCTTACTCATTTTAAGTCTTTATTTCCTTTGCAGCAATATCTGTCGTCACTATTCACCAGTTTAAACCAGCTGTCTATCCTACCATTCCCTCAAGGAGATTTGAAAGTTTTGGGTGTCCTCCCCTTTCTCTAGCTTCTCTCCTTTCCCTCACAGGTTCAGGCTCTTTGTTTGATTACAGCTGCTTCATGAATGACTCTGGAATCTACTGAGTGCAAAATTATGGGGGGCACTGGGATTCCAGGTTCTTGGACAGTTTGCACAAATCATTTTTCTGTCATTTTCAAATTATTCTCCAGTTCCCTCCTCGAGGGTGTTATAGTCACTGTCTTAATATTGTATATGTGTTCTGGCAGCAATAAACAAGTGGACTGTCAGTAATGGTGATTCAGATGCACAGCTCTTGCTGCAGATTCTAGGAGAATCTGGGAAATGGGTAAAATGAAATCATAAATTACACAAAGCAAGTTGTGAATAAAATCTTTTGCATTTGCGATCAAGTTCAGAGTGAGAGACCAGCTCTAACTGACCAATGCCATGTTAGTTACTTATCAAGTTCAGAATGAGATGTAAAATGGGTTTCAATTCATGGGACTTCGGCATCAGTCCTCGGGAAAGGAGGACTGTTCCAATGGATCATGCTGGGATCAAAGTCCTGGAAATCACATAGTGAGGGCTGTGGATAGGACTTTAAACTAAATAGTGTGTACTGAGTTCAGTTACATGGAAAATTATGGAAAAGGAGGAGAGGGATCAGCAGAAGTTAGCATTTCCAGAACAAATAATAGGCCAGAGAGAATGGAAAGGGTCAGGAATCTAATTTCAGGCAGAGCAGATAAGAGGACAGCTTTGAGAAGGCAATGCAGGACTGAGGGTGTTGTACTTAAATACACACAGTATATGAAACAAGGTAAATGAGCTTGTATTGCAGATTGACATTGGCAGGTACAATGTTGTGGCTGTCACAGAGACGGTGGCTGCAAGGGGAGCAGGGCTGAGAACTAAATCTCCAAGGATATGCATCTTACAATTACAATTGAGTAATGGTAACTACAAAGACACAAGGGAGGAGCTGGCCAGAGTTAATTGGAAGGGGAGCCTAGCAGGGAAGATGGTGAAGCAGGTTTGGCGGGAGTCAGGCAGCACAGTAAGGGCAGGGTGAGGTAACCGTGGCTGACAAGGAATGTCTGGGGCAGCATAAAAACTAACGAAAAAGCAAACAACGTGGTGAAGATTATTGGGAAGCCTTTAAAAACCAGCAGATGATAATTGGAAAAGCAATAAAGGGGAGAAGATTGAAATATGAGAGCAAACGAGCTAGTAATATAAAAGATTGAAAGAGTTATTTTCGATATCTAAAAGGCAAAAGAGAGACAAGAGTGAACATTGGATGTGCAAATGAGGCTGGAGAAGTACTAATGGGGAACAAAGAAATGGTGGGGGAACTAAATAAGTACTCTGCATCAGTTTCCACAGCGGAAGATACCAGCAGCATCCCAGCATGTCGAGACTCAGGAACAGAGGTAGGTGTGGTGACCTTCACTAAGGAGAAGGTGCTGGGGAAAGGTGAAAAGTCTAATGATGGATAAATGACCCTGGCCAGATGGACTACACCCCAAAGTTCTGAAGAGATTGCTGAGGAGATTGTAGATGCATTGGTGATCTTTCAGGAATCACTGGAGTCAGGGAGGGTCCCAGAGGAGTGGGAAATGGCAGTTGTAATATTTTGTTTAAGAAGGGAGGGAGGCAGAAAACAGAAACTATAAGCCGGTTAGCAAATGGGCAAAGAAGTGGCAGCTGGAATGCAATGTGGGAAAGTATGAGGTTCTGTGCTTTGATAGGAATAGAAACAAAGACTATTTTCTAAATGGGGAATGGTCTTGGAAATCTGAAGCACAAAGGGACTTAGATCTGGATTCTCTTAACATGAACGTTTAGTTAACAGTTAGGAAGGAAAATGCAACATTGGCTTTCATTTCAAGTGGCTAGAATACAAGAGCTGGGATATACTCATGTGGGCTGCGTAAGGCTCTTGTCAGACTACGTTTGGAATATTGTCAGCAGTTTTTGGGCTGTGTAACTAAGGGAAGATGTGCTGGTCTAGGAGAGGGTCCAGAGGAGATTTACAAGAATGATCCTGGGGAATGAAGAGCTTGTCATACGAGGAGTGGTTAAGGACTGGGTCTTTACCCGATGGTTAGAAAGATGAAGGGGTGTCTCATAGAAACGTACAGGCTACTGAGAAGCTTGGACAGAGTCATAGAGATGTACAGCACGGAAACAGACCCTTCGGTCCAAGTCCTCCATGCCGATCAGATATCCTATCCTAATCTAGTCCCATTTGCCAGCACCCGGCCCATATCCCTCCAAACCCTTCCTATTCATATACCCATCCAGATGCCTTTTAAATGCTGTATTTGTACCAGCCTCCACCACTTCCTCTGGCAGCTCATTCCATACACACACCACCCTCTGTGTGAAAATGTTACCCTTTAGGTCCCTTTTAATTTTTTTTCCCCTCTCACCCTAAACCTATGACCTCCAGTTTTGGACTTCTCCAGTCCAGGGAAAATACTTTTGTCTGTTTATCTTACCCATGCCTCTTGTAATTTTATAAACCATCTATAAGGTCATCCCTCAGCCCCCAAAGTTCCTGGGAAAGTAGCCCCAGACTTTTCAGCCTCTCCCTGTAGCTCAAACCTCCAACCCTGGCAACATCCTTGTAAATCTTTTCTGAACCCTTTCAAGTTTCACAACATCCTTCCCATAGGAGGGAGACCAGACTTGCAGCATCCCAGTAGTGGCCAATGTCCAGTACAGCCACAACATGACCTCTCAACTCCTGTACCCAATACACTGGCCAATAAAGGCAAGCTTACCAAATGCCTTCTTCAGTAGCCTGTCTACCTGCGATTCCTCTTGTAAGGAACCATGAACCTGCACTCCAAGGTCTCTTTGTTCAGCAACACTTCCTAGGACCTTACCATTAAGTATATAAATCCTGCTCTGATTTGCTTTTCCAAAATGCAGCACCTCAAATTTATCTAAATTAAACTCCATCTGCCACTCCTCAGTCCATTGGCCCATCTGATCAAGATCTTGTTATACTCTGAGGTAACCTCTGCTGTCCACTACACCTCCAATTCTGGTGTCATCTGCAAACTTACTAACCATACCTCCTATATTCACATCCAAATCATTTATATAAAGTGGACTCGATTATATTTCCACTAGTCAGAGAGACTCGGACCCCAGGGCACAGCCTCTGGGTGAAGGGATGATCCTTTCAAACTGAGGTGAGGAGAAATTTCTTCAGCCAGAGTGTGGTGAATCTGTGGAAACCATTGTCACAGTGAGCTGTGGAAACCAAGTTGCTAAGTATCCTTAAGACAAAAATAGTCAAGTTTTTGATTCGTCAGGGGATCAAGTGTGGTAGGGAGAAGTCACAAGAATGAGCTTGAGAAATATACCTGCCATGATCAAATGGCAGAACTGACATGATGGGCTGAATGGTCTATTTCTGCTCCTAAAGCCTTCTATTATGGTTTGAATAGTTGATAGGATGGTGTCATAGAAAATAAAGGATTTTGATAAATGGAATGTTGTCTTTGAGTCAGTTGATATTTCCATGTCATCAACCAAACATTTAACTTTGGATGTGTTTGGAATGCTCTCCTTTTCATTTCCAGAATCTTTGCTGCATTCTAACTGGGATGTACTTATTCCCTCGACTCAGATTGTACTTCGGCAGGAATTTTGGAAAATTGTCCTGTGCTTTGGTGACTGCACATGTCTTTCTGCTCTGAAGAAAGAATTTTTCTTACCCTGTTCAGAAATGTTATTACACACCTCAGGAGTCAATGGGTCTTGAACCCAGGCCTCCTGGCTCAGACATAGGGACACTACCACAGAAGTCCCCTTCTGCTGTTGAAACCATAATGAGTGGATTGGGTGGCTGACTGCATTTGATCTTCCATTTAGACTCCCAGAAGCAGACTCCAGCTGTGACCAAACTTCCTCCAATGGCATCAAAGCATCACTTTTGGACAAATGTGCCAGGGTTACTGTCACTTTGTGGCATCACTCCCTCCTCAGAATTACAGCAGAGTGGGTTCTGCCTTCACGCTACAACTCGAGCCTGTTGATCTCGACTGAGGTTCCCTCATGTAGCACAGTGCTGGATTATATTTCTTAGAATCCCTACAGTATGGAAACAGGCCCTTCAGCCCCACACTGACTCTCCAAAGAGTATCCCACCAGCTTCATTCCCCTACCCCCATTACTCTACATTTATCCCTGATTTATGCACCTAACCTATACATCCCTGAACACTATGGGCAATTTAGCAGGGCCAATTCACCTAACCTACATATCTTTGGATTGTGGGAGGAATCCGGAGCACCTAGAGGAAACCCACCCAGACACTGGGGAACCTGCAAACTCCACACAGACAGTCGCCCGAGGTGGGAGTCGAACCTGGGCCCCTGGCACTGTGAGGCAGCATTGCTAACCATCGAGCCACCCCACTGAGAGTGAAATCATCACCTTTAAATTGTTGCACTCTGTACAATCCATTTTACAATTTGACTTCCTGAAATTTGATTAATGTGTAGGAAATGATTGCCAAGTGTTTACTAGAACAGATTTGGGGAAGTGCAATTTGTTATTCAAAAATGTAATTTGGTCATGCCACTATTTTTGTTAAAAGTTTGTGTGAAGATTTGTAGCTCGGGTGCCCGTTGTTGTGGTTCTGTTCGCCGAGCTGGGAATTTGTGTTGCAGACGTTTCGTCCCCTGTCTCGGTGACATCCTCAGTGCTTGGGAGCCTCCTGTGAAGCGCTTCTGTGGTGTTTCCTCCAGCATTTATAGTGGTCTGTCCCTGCCGCTTCCGATTGTCAGTTCCAGCTGTCCGCTGCAGTGGCCGGTATATTGGGTCCAGGCCGATGTGTTGGTATACTGCGGCCCCCCCCCCAAGGCTCCCAACTTCATTCCTTATGAAGGGCTTTTGCTCAAAACATCAGTTTTTCCTGCTGCTCGGATGCTGCCTCACCTGTTGTGCTTTTCCAGCACCACTCTAATCTTGATAAAGAGAAGCCAACCTAAGCTTCTAATTCTAATGTGGGACTGTGCTCACTGAGATGAGAAGAGGCTTGGTCACTACGGGTGGCTGCTAGGAACTGGCCTATGGCCACGGAGATATAAATCTAGTTCCCCCGGAATCTCAGTTCTGTTGGCTGAGGTTCGAGTCTTGTTCATGACACCAAGGCATTGGGGGGTGAGTTGCAAAGTGAATCCCGAGAATGAGCAGGAATTGGTGAAGTCATTTAACTAGGGAAGAGAGACTGGTCTCTGCTATTAGTTCTCTAGCCTCATGTGAAACTCAGAGTGAGATTTATTCCCATAATATCTTGTGGCATCTTTTTCTTGGATAAAGGAGATGCAGCAATGCAGATTCACATTGAGATCCTCCTCTAAGTGCGATTCACAGAAGAGATTCTATCCCACTGCCCTCGTCATCGACCCCCCCTCTCCCCCATCTCCATCTTCCCCAATAGAAATTCTCAGTACTAACTGGATTTTCTTTTTTTGTTGTTTAAACCCATTTTATGTTTTTTGTTAGATGTGTTTAATGATTTCAGTTAACTGAAATTGAATTCTCATGTTTAAAATCACATAGCTGTATTTAACTGAATTTAAGCTGAAAATAAATGCAGTGTTTTTATTTATTAATTAAAGATTACAGCACTGGGGAGAAATGAGAATCAATTAATTAGAATCTGATTATGAAACAGACAGAGATCGGAACTCAATAATTCCATGTTTTCCCTCTGATTGAGAGAAATAATCAAGTCATTGGAGGCTGAAAGATGAGGGAACAAAGCCATAACTTTAATGAATTACACGTAACAGCAAAGCAAGGGAACTGTTCTATGCAGGAAATCTTGGGCAGGCATTTTCTAGATCTTATTTCTCATTTTCACTTTTCATAGGATTTGAGAGCTGACTGATTTTTCTTCCTCTGCTGCCAGTAGGGCATTCACATCTCAATGTCAGAAATGGGTTCAGGACTGCTGCTTCTTGTGAGCTTCCTGTTTCTCTGGCATTGTGAGATGGCCATGCAGCATTGAGGAAGAGGTGGATTTAGCTCTAGGTTTCATAGCTTCCACACTGAAAGTGTCTTCAAAAGGATCTGCTAGATCTCCAGGGTTAAAACATCCTGTTGAATAGCAAGCTCACATGGGAGGCTGGGAGTGAGCATGGATATAGCTGGTGAACACTGCGGGTTTTGACTATGTTCAGAGAACCAGAACTACAACATCATAATTCTCACACCTTGACTGGACTTCCTGTGGCTCACTCTCCTGTCTCCTGTTCAAGGTTTGCAGGTTTGGAGTGCTTCAATAGAACTTTGATTGCATTTTGCTGGATTATGTTCCAATCGTGCAGGATGTCATCTCTGATTGTGAATGGGGAAGTGACAGCAAATCGAATGATGAACTTCTTGGAGATGGTGGCAGGCACCAGGTAGATAGTCCCTGATTGGTTGAGTTCTGTCAGGAGCTCTTCCGTCAGTCTGTTTGGTCCCTGTATTTAGTTTGATAAAACTGCAACGTTACAATTGAATTTTTGTCACAATGTAAATCTGTAAGCTTTAGCTGCACTCTCAACCTTCCTGCTCATTTATAAAACATTTTAACTGTAAGTTAATTCCTTCTCCATATCTCCTCCAAACCCATAGTCCCAAGGAACAGTCTCAAACAGATTCCCAGCTCCAATGCAGGAAACTAAACCAATCAAAACTATGGACAATCCATAATGAATAGTCACACACATCATTTACCAAGGACCAACCATATTGAGCTGCTTCATTAATGACCGTTCCGCCATCATAACATCAGATATGGGGATATTTGCTGATGATTGCAAATTGCTCAGCATCATTCATGATTCTTCAGATACTGAAGCAGTCCATATTCAAATGCAGTGAGACTTCACTATCCAGGCTTGGGCTCGCAAGTGGCTAGTGACATTCATGCCACACAATGACCATCTCCAACAAAACAGAACCTAACCAATGTCCCTTGACATTCAATGGCATAGCCACTGTTGAATTCTCCATCATGAACATTATGGGGGGTTATTGTTGACCAGAAACTGAACTGAACTAGCCATATAAATACTCTGGCTGCAAAAGCAGTTCAGAGACTGGGAAATAAGTAAATAAGTTACCCTAAACCCTCCCCAAATCCTATTGTCCATTGACAAGACACAAATCAGGAATATGATGGAATACTCCCCACTTGCCCTGGATGGGTGCAGCTCCAACAACACTTAAGAAGCTTGACACCATCAGGACAAAGCAGCCGCTTGTTTGTCCACATCCACAAGCATCCACTCCCTTCACATGCTCAGTAGCAGCTATGTGCGCCATCTACAAGATTAGAGTGGTACTGGAAAAGCACAGCAGGTCAGACAGCATCTGAGGAGCAGGAAAATGGACATTTCGGTCAAAAGCCCTTCATCAGGATTCCTCATTCCTGATGAAAGACTTTTGCCCGAAACGTCAATTTTCCTGCTCCTCGGATGCTGCCTGACCTGCTGTGCTTTTCCAGCACCACTCTAATCTCCAGCATCTGCAGTACCCACTTCCACCTGCACCATCTACAAGTCAAACTGCAGAAATTTATCAAGGCTCCTTGCACAGCACCTTTAAGACCAACGGCCACATCCATCAAGAAGGACAAGGGCAACAGATACATGGGACACTACCTCCTCCAGCAAGTGTTTCAATGTTCCTTCAGTGTCACTGGGTCAAAACCTGTCACTCCCTCCCAATTAGCATTGTGGCTCTACCTATGCAACAAAGGCTACAGAGGTTCAAGAAGGCAGCTCATCTTCTCAAGAGCAGTTGAGAATAGGCAGTTAATGTTAGCCCAGCCAGCAATGCCCACATCCCATTTTTCCTCACCTTCAACCGGAAGGTCACTAGTCCAAGGTGCCTTTTTGCTGGGACTTCAAAATTGGAATCACTTCGAACTAAGGTCTCAAAATATTTGGCCATCTTCGTGCCCTGTTCATTAAAACATGGAATGAAATGACAATAAATAACTGAAATGGGTTTCCATGAATTAAGTGAAGATGAAAAACATATAACAACATTAAGCATTGATGCAGTTTGAAAGGGAGAGTGAAGAGACAGAGAATAAACTCAATGGTACAACTTTAAAACTGGTGCAAGGACAGAGAGAACTGGCTGTACATCCCCAAATCACCGATGGTGATGGCACCGATGGTGTGGGAATAATGCCACAAGGCATTTGGAATCCTTGTTTATAATCGGAGCATGGTGCACAGAAATTGGTGCAAATCATTGTTTAGGTCTTGGAGTTTTGTGCTCAACACACTTTGGGAAGTATGTGATGACCCGAGAAAGAAGCTGGAAAGGAATCAATAGAATGACAACTGGGAAGAGGGATTCAACTAATCTGGTATTTTGCATCAATCTTCACTACAGAGTATACAAGTGATGTAGTGTAAATGAGAAATGGACAGGAGGGATACACTCAAGGCAATGACCACTATCAGAAAAGTAACACTGGGGGGATCCAAGATGGCGGCGACCCAGTAAGACTGAGTCTATAGTGCTCCTCCCAAGACTTGGGCACAGTGGGTCACCTACCCCCTACCAAGCTCACCAAATCATTTATAAATCATTTTTAATAGTTTAGTAACTCAATTAGTTGTGTAATATTACATTTAAGCAACTTTATCCTAAGTTAAAATGACTAAAGGGAAGGGAGCCCGCAGCTCTCAGCAAGCAGGAACCCCTCCCCCACAGTCTCCAGCTGCAGCAGAGGCGTCCACAGCCGCCCCGGGGGACTTACCTACAGTAGCAAGCCTTGCAGAAATGCTTTCCAAGCTTGATTCGAAGATCGATGCCTTTATCGTCGAATCCAGGAATCGTTGGGAGTCGCTCTCGGCTGCGCTGCAGAAGCACGACCGTGAAATTGAAGAAATTCAACGCCGAGTCGGAGGGGCGGAGCTAAAGGCTGCGACCTCGGAGACAACCGCTCAATCGGCCGTGGATCAGGTCCGGACTCTCGAGCAGCGAGTCCGGACCTTGGAAAATCATATTGACGACCTCGATAATCGAGGTCGCCGAAAAAATATTCGTTTGCTGGGCCTTTCCGAACGGGAAGAGGAAGGCCAGCTTACAGCATTCCTGGTGCAGTGGCTGCCACAACTTTTAAATCTGGAAGCTGGATCAGGCTAGGTAAGGGTGGAATGGGCCTACCGGGTAGCAATACGCGGGCCCGGCTCGAACCAGCGCCCACGCCCGGTCCTGTTCCGGCTGCAGAGCTACAAGGAGAGGCAGATACTCCTAGAAGCCTCTAGAAATCTCGGAAAAGACCCCCAAGCTATGATCTACAAAGGATCCAAGATCATGCTATTTCAGGACTTTTCCCCGGCTCTGGTTCGAAAGAGGAAGGCATTCGACGAGGCGAAGAAGCGTTTAAGGGACTTAAATGTACAGTACTCCTTACGCTACCCAGCGATGTTACGCTTTAACCATGAAGGATCTGTATATAACTTTGGATCACCAGAAAAGGCTAAGGAATTCTTGGACTCTCTTAGATAAACTGTAGGACATAATGGATGTTGGTCTGCCTTCCCCCCCCCCCCCCCCCCCCCGTTTTGGTTTATATCCCCTCCCTTTTTTTTTCTTACCTTATTGCTTAATATTATTATGGGGGGTGGGGAGAGGGATTTGATTTTCTCCCCCCCCCCCCCCGGAGTTGTTTTCTGTTATTATTTTATGTATATATGAGAGGTGTATGTATATGTGTGTGTGTATGTATATATATATATATATATGTATGTGTATGTATATATATGTATATATAAGCTGGGGGATTTGGTTAATGTTGGTGGGGGGAGGTGGTTACCTTATTCGATTTTACCTCTGTCTTTAGGAGCGGGGTTGTTTTTCCCTTCGTTATTTTGTATTATCATATTTAATTATTATTTGTTGAACTGGTAATTTTATAGTTATATGTTTATATATGGTATTAACATTACCAAATATACCCAGGTGTTGGTAGGGGTGGGGGTGGGGTGCTCACTGTTAACTCTAGCTTTGTATTATATTTGAATTTTCCTCATTTGATTGAGGAGTGCCTGGGTCAAGGGTGGGGCATCGGTTGGGAGAGGATATGAGGGATTTTTGGAGAGGAAGTGATGCCCCCTGGGAACAAGGGGGAAAGTCTCCACTTAGATACGTTTTATATTTTTTTTATTTAGAAATAGTTTTTTACTGTATTGTTGTGGGTGTATTAAAGAGGGTTTATTTTTGTAAATTTTACATGTTCCATGCTCGGGATGTTCTGGATAGGGTTCCCCTTCCCGAGGGGTCTCGGATTGGCCCAGAGGATTATGGTTGATCAATCGGTTAAGTGGTGCACCTGGAATGTCAAGGAGAGTAATTCGCCACTTAAAAGGAAGAAAATATTATCAAATCTTAAGAAGGAAAGAGTTGATATAGCTCTCCTACAGGAGACACACCTGTCAGATAAAGAACACTTGAAATTACGACAGGGCGGATTTGATCAGGCCTTTTTTTCTTCTTTTAGCTCAAAAAGCAGGGGAGTTGTTATTCTTGTTCGGAAGAATTTCCCTTTCAAAATCCTATAGCAGATAAAAGATGAATCTGGACGATATATCTTGATTAAAGCTCTCATAAATGGAGAGGAATATGGGATTTTAAATTTGTACTGCCCCCCGGCACACCCCTTTAAATTTATAACGGAAGCCTTTTCAAAATTGATGGCTTTTGATGCCCGTCATATAATTATAGGGGGAGACTTTAATTGTATTATGGATCCGGAAATAGACAGGATTCCCAAGAGTACTGCAGGAGTATCTCCCAGATCTAGACAATTCATGGATCTGAACAAAGAATTAGGATTAGTAGATGTATGGAGATGTCTTCATCCACAGGGTAGAGATTTTTCTTTCTACTCTAATCCACATAAATGTCACACCAGAATTGATATGTTTTTTGCCCCCTCAATTTTTTTAAATTCCATATCATCCTGTAAAATAGGTAATATAGCAATTTCTGACCACGCTGCTGTATATATGGAAACTAAGGCGAGAAACAGTGGGACATCCCCTCGGCATTGGCGTATGGACCCCTTCTTAATGAAAGATAGTAAATTTGTAAAGTACTTCTCGCAAGAATTTAAAACTTTTTTAGAAATTAATTCAGGTACAGCTAGCAACCCGTCAATGATGTGGGAGACCATCAAAGCTTACACGCGAGGCTTGATCATCTCCTACTCAGCGACCCAGAAGAAATTAAAGGGAGAACAACAGCGTCTGCTTGAAGCCCGCTTAAAAGCGGCTGAAACAGCATACACTGATAGACCCTCTATTATTAAATTGCAAAGGATTACAGCTCTTAGGACAGCTCTAAATACTACACTTACTCAAACGGCTAAGAGGGAAATATTATTTGCAAAGCAGAGGTTATATGAATATGGCGACAAACCGGGTAGATACTTAGCATTTCTTACAAAGAAAAAAAAGGCCCCTCAGACTATTATGTCTATCAAGGAAAGTACGGGTATTTTGACTCATGATCATAAAAAGATTAATGCGACCTTTAGAAAATTCTATTCTGAGTTATATAAATCACAGGATTGTGAAGATAGGACGAAGAGGATGCAGTCATTTTTTAAAAATTTGACTTTTCCAGACCTAACTCCGGAACAAGTATCGGTCCTAAACGCTCCTCTTACACCCCAAGAAATAGTTGATGCAATTAGGCACCTTCAAAATGGTAAGACGCCGGGCCCAGATGGCTTTCAAGCTGAATTCTATAAAGAATTTACAGAAATACTGGTTGGTCCACTTATGGATATGTATAACTATGCATATAGTCAGGGCTGTCTCCCGCCTTCGCTGAAAGAGGCAAATATCTCTCTTATCCTTAAAAAAGGAAAAGACCCAGAAGATTGTACATCATACAGACCAATATCCTTGCTAAATGTCGATTTTAAAATCCTCTCTAAAACGTTAGCACTGAGATTAGAAAGGATACTGCCACATATTATAAAGGAGGATCAGACGGGGTTTATTAAGGGCCGTAGATCATCCAATAATGTTAGAAGGGCTCTGAATATGATTCAAGCTTGTCATCAGGGAAAGATACCAGGAGTAGTGGTTTCATTAGACGCGGAAAAGGCATTTGATAGGGTCGAATGGTCATATTTGTTTTACACATTGGAGAGATTTGGTGTTGGACAGGTGTTTACCAAATGGATCTCAACATTGTATAGTGATCCCAAAGCAGTTGTGGTTACCAATGGATTAGGCTCGGATAGCTTCAGTGTGGGTAGGGGCTGCAGTCAGGGATGTCCCCTCTCGCCATTGTTATTCACGCTAATAATTGAACCACTAGCAGAAGCTATACGAGCTGATCCTAATATAGTGGCCCCAAGGATTGGTACAGGTAAACATAAAATTACCCTTTATGCAGATGATGTTCTTCTATTCCTCAGTAACCCTTTGATGTCCGTGCCTCGCTTAATCCAAGTTATTAATACATTTAGTGCATTCTCAGGTTATAAAATTAACTTTTCAAAATCGGAGGCTATGCCAATGGGTGGCCTTGCTGTGATACCCCGCTTAGCGGACGGTTCCCTTTTTCCCTTTCGCTGGTCCCTGGAGGGTTTCTTATATTTAGGCATTTTTATTACCCCAGTATTTGGTCAGTTGTATAAGGCTAATTTTATGTATTTATTGGAAAGGATAAGGCAGGACCTCCAGCGATGGGGAGACCTGCCAATTTCCTGGTTGGGTAGAATAGCATTAATCAAAATGAATATCCTGCCCCGTCTCCTATATCCTATGCGAATGCTTCCGGTGATGCTGCCGAGGACAGCTTTATGTAAATTATACAGCTGGCTGAGTTCCTTTATCTGGAACCATAGGCGGCCCCTTATTAAGCTGAAGAAGCTACAGCTTCCACAGGCAAGGGGTGGATTGGACTTCCCAGATTTTAGGAAATATCAATTAAGTTCCCTATTAAGTTATATAGCTGATTGGGTCTTGTCTGATCCACAATCAATCTGGTTGGACATCGAGGCTTCTCAAGTAAAATACCCACTTATTAACCTTTTATTCTCAGACAAGAGGAAAATCATTACAGATCACTGTAAAAACCCTATAATACTGAATACAATCAAGGCTTGGAATATAATGCGGCAAAATGAGGGTAATTCACATAAAACATCCCCCTATGCACCGATAGTGGGAGCATGGGGATTCCAACCGGGGTTAACAGATGCCACTTTTAAACTCTGGAGATCCAGGGGTATCTCATGTCTCGGGGATTTATTTAAGGATGGGGTCCTGATGTCTTTCGGACAGCTGCGTCAGAAATTCGGATTACCCAATGGAGACCTCTTTCGATACTTCCAAATTCGAGATTTTATACAGAAGAAGACTACGTTATTAGATAGTCTTTATAAATCCGATAGAGAATGCAGTGTCCTACGACCAGTGGGGGTATCTTCCGTCAGTAATATTTATCATTTACTACATGATGAAGTATCGGGAGATATGGATAATCTGCTTAAAACATGGGATCAGGATCTGGGACTAGAAATCTCCACAGAAACGTGGAATGATATTTGGGAAAACGCTAGAAGAATTACTATTTGCAACAGAACCCAGGCTATCCAGCTGAAGATACTTCATAGGGCCCATATAGCACCGGTTCGATTGGCAAAATTTAAGGCAGGAGCATCTCCAATGTGTCCTAAATGCAAAATAGAGGTGGGCACTCTTGTACATTGCTTATGGACCTGTCATAAGATCCGTAGATATTGGACTAAAGTAGCAAGTACCCTGACAGAAATTTTAGGAACGGAAATAAAAGTGGACCCCGTATCTCTCCTCTTGGGCTTTTCGAACTTTCCCTCCCTGGACACGTACGGGAAGAGACTATTTTCTATTCTTTCTTTCTGTGCAAGGAAAAATATTTTGATGAACTGGGTGGCGGAGGGCCCCCCTGGACTTTCAAATTGGCACAGACTAATTATGGAATGTATTCCCCTTGACTTCCTTACAAATATGGTGCACCGAAAGACCGAATTATTTTATAAAATATGGCAGCCCTTTTTGAATTACATAAATACAGATATTTCGGCTATCCTAACAAGGGCTTTTATTTAATTGAGACTACAGACCTGGCTGGTCCGCGGCCCCTCGGGGGAGGAATCCCGCACGAATACGGGTTTTATCATATCTGATGTTAACACATCCCGAGCATGTAAGAGACTTAAATATACACCCTGGTTAGTTGTAGGTTAGATTAGTAGATAGTTGAGTTTTGTTTGTTTGTGTTTTTTTTTTCTTTTCGTCTTTTTTTTTGTTTTTTTTTTCTTTTTTTGTCAAATTTTGGTTATTGTATATTTGAGCTAATTGTATATCAATGTTTATATCTGAGAGTTTTGTTTATTTTTGTAAACTTGTAAAAATGTTAAATTTCTAATAAAAATATCTATAAAAAAAAAAGAAAAGTAACACTGAGCTGTGCGCTGAGTCTGATGGAGCTCATCCAAGGGTCTTAAAAGAAGTGGTCAGTGACTAATTTGATGATTTGATTCTAATTTTCCAAAACTCCATAAGTTCAGGAAGAATCTATTTTAATTGGAAAATAATATAATTCCGTTATTGAAAATGAGAGACAGATAGCAGGAAACTACGGTCCAGTTAGTTTAACATCTGTCAGAGGGAAAGCATTAAAAAGATTTTTCATGAATCACTTGGTTGGAGTTCTTCTAGAAAGTAATGTGCAGTGGGTAAAGGGGAACTAGTGGATGTGCTTAATTTAGATTTCAAGAAGACATTTGATAAGGCGCCACATAGTTTAGATTTTAGATTTAGGCTTTGTTGTCACTTGCACTCAATTACAGGAGTACAGTGAAAAGTACATAATGTCACCACACGAAAAGGTTATTGCAGAAAATAAAAGCTCATGGTGTAGTGCTTATGTATTGGAATAGATAGTAGATTGCCTGACTAACAGGAAGCAGAGAATAGGCATAAATGGGTCATTGAGGGGACAGAAGGTACAATTGCTCCATTTGCTGATGATACAAAGATTGGCAGGAAAGTAAGTTATGGAGAGGACAAAGGGAGACAACAAATGTTAAGTGAATGGGAGCATAATTATACACAACATGGGCACATAATTATACACAACATTGGCACATAATTATACACAACATGGGCACATAATTATGCAGAACATGGGCACATAATTATACACAACATTGGCACATAATTATACACAACATGGGCACATAATTATACACAACATGGGCACATAATTATGCAGAACATGTCTGTATAATCAGTATAATTTGGGAAAATGTATCAAATGTCTTCTAGAAATCCATGTATATCACATTGGCACAATCCCCTCATCATCCCTCTTTGTTACATCTTCAAAAAACTCCTGCAAGTTAGACATGATTTTCCCTTAACAAATCCATGCTGACTTTTCTTAATCAGTCCACATTTTCCAATCTCCAATCCACTGGTATCTAGCCCAATTCCAAGGAAGACTGAAATACTGTACACTGAAAACAATTCTCATCTTACTTCCTTCAATATTGTTGGATGCAGCTCAGCCAGACCTGGTGCTTCATCTTTAAATGCACTGGTTAGCCAATTACCTCCTTTTTATCAATCTTAAACCCTTCCAGTGACTGAGTTTCCTCTTCTGTTGCTACGGCCTTGACAGCACCTGCTTCACTGCTAAAGGCAGCATTGAAACCTCAGCCAGGCCCCTTGCCTTCACGAAGAAATCCCCTTTCCGGTCCCTAATTGGCTGTACTCCTTTGGCTAACCTTTCACTATTGATGTGCACTGGGATTTCTTTTTCATGAGAGCTGTCTATGTTTTTATTTTTCTTCTAGTATTTTCTTTTTCATTTATCTCTGAACCTTCTGTGTCCAGCTTTGTTTCCAACTCTGTTTACTTCCAGACACCTGTCATAAGCACACTTTTTAAAAAACTTCTGTTGCTTTTGTCACCCAGGGGCATCTGGATTTGTTTGTTCCCCTTTTGGTGAAATATTCCCTGACTATGCCCCATCTGTCTCTTTGTCTTGAAACTTGCCATTGTTCAATGACTGTTTATCCTGTCCACCTTCAGTTTCAGTCTGTCTTGCTGTTCTTGCCCCATTGAAATCTACTCTCCAACACTTGACTTTCTTACTCTTTGTTGACCAATATCATTTTCTACTGCCATTATGATACAAAGATTATTGTCCTGTAAAAATCCCCTACTGTCATATGATCCACTTCACCCTTGTATTTCCTGAGAATGAGGTCTAGCAGTGCATCCTTGCTTATTGAACTAGACACACCATTGTATTTTGTTCTCCTGAACACAATCACAGCTCCTTGCATGACCACCATCCTGGTATGCATACGGATCATTAAAGTACCCCATAACAACTGCTTTGTGATGTTTATGCCTCTGCAGTTTCCTTGCAGCTCTGTTCCTCTATTTCCTTCCCACTAGCCAGCAGTCTATAAATTACACCAAACATGTCATTAAACCTTCTTATTCCTGAGCTCAGGCCAAATTGCAGCAACATGCTGAGTGTGAAAGATCAGCTTCTGTGTTCGTTGAGCTTTTCTTTCTGCCATTTCAATTACTTCCCTAAAATATTCTGTTTCAGTTTTCAGCTCAACTGGCTGATTGAACATGCAATAGAATCAGTGTTTCTTCTTATTGTTTTATGTGGGATGGGTTGGGAAAAGACCTGTAGAGTAATTAAAATGCACGACAAGTAGCAAAGGGAACCTTTGTTTTGAAATTCTGATGTAAATCCGGGTCAGAGAAATGGAGTGATGTTATCTGGCTTATAGCCAATTTGCAGTTCTGTTGATAAGAGCCCACATTCAGCCTATAGCACTCTCCCACACAAAGACCAATCAACTACATCTGTAACAAATATTTAAACAAATAATACACTCAACACTTACATGTCTGATATGTTCCTGGAGTTTCTTCACACCAAAAGAGCGAATAACAAACCAGAGCTTTACAGATCTGAATCTACGGCTCAGAGGGATTTGCCAGTGCTGTGGAGAGAGAGAGAGAGAGAGAGAGTCCTGTCAACAAGAAAATCATATCTTCAAATAAATCCCTGCACTGTCTTTGTCAGAAACATCTTACATTCTAACAAGTTACAGAATTGTCTCTGTTCACCATCAACAGTAGCCTAGTCAGATTTGGTAACTTTCTGATAACATTTCTGTCAGATGGTGAATGTCGCTTAGGCTCTGTCAGAGGGTTACGTGCACAGGCAGGATACGGGAAAGACGATTCCAAAAGTGTTGATTGTCAGATGAGCACTTGGGTGAAAGCTGCAGGTAACCACAGAAACTTCAAAACCAAGACAGATTGTCTTTCATTACAAGTTAAATCCGTAACTTAAATATTTTTTACAATAATTAATACTGTGATTGATTCAATCATTGAATCCCCAACCATAAAATCTCCGTACAAGTTGTGCCACAGTAATCAGTGACTGACTCAGCATTGGTTCAATGAATGCTGGAGAAATTCAGCAAGTCTGGCAGTATTTGTGACAAGAGAAACAGTTAACATTTCAGATTTTAATGACTTTTGACTAGAATCTTTTAGACTGTTAGTAGCAGCAAGAGATGTCAAACAAGGTGAAGATGTTGAGTTGATTACCCTTGGTCTGTCCTGTCTCTGGCTGGGCTGACCACCATCCTCACTGATTTTTGAGAATGGCCCTTCCCTAGTTGGAGATTAGTGTCACACTCATTAACCTTGATGACCAGGTGAAATCAAACTTTCAGAACCTCCTGCGCAGGGCCTTGGAACTACACTTTAGTGGTTAATAGCAGAGACCAAGAAATGACAGCCAGTCATAAAGATGTACAGCATGGAAACAGATCCTTTGGTCCAAGTTGTCCATGCTGATATCTTAAATTAATCTAGTCCCATTTGCCCATATCTCTCTAAACCCTTCCTATTCATATACCCATCCAGATGCCTCTTAAATACTGTAATTGTACCAGCCTCCACCACTTCTTCTGGCAGCTCATTCCATACCCACATCACCCTCTGTGTGAAAAAGTTACCCCTTAGGTCTCTTTTATATCTTTAAAAGATGATCTGACAGAGGAAGTGGTGGAGGCAGGTACAATTAGGTTTATAAAAGGTTTTTATTTTTAAGGTTTGCTTAAAGATTTGTTGCTCGGGTGCTGATTTGTTGTGGTTGTGGGTATGTTCGCTGAGCTGGGAAGTTGATTTGCAAGCGTTTTGTCCCTTGTCTAGATGACACCTTCAGTGCTTTGGATCTCACTGCTGTACTGTGTCTTCTAGATCTAGAAGCCTGGCACTCAGCCATGGACTCCATCAACAGGCACATAGACCTAGACCGAATATACCGGCAGAGCACCCAGAACCGGCAACTGGAAGCAGCCGAAATGGAACCAAATAAATTCCAGAAGACACAGTACACGCAGCCCATCACAGGAGGCTCCAAATCTCTGAAGATGTCACTGAGACAGGGGACAAAACATCTGCAAATCAACTTCCCAGCTTAGCGAACTCACCCACAACCATGACAGGTTTTTATTTTGGATTCCTACCACAGAAGCAGTGTCATTTATAGCATGACGGGAGGCCAGCTAGCCCATCAAGTCCTTGCAGGTCTCCACTGAGAACCCAGTCAGTTCCAATGCCCCACTCTCTCCCTCGTTCAAGTACATTTCCCTCATTCACTCGGTCAATTTCCTATAGAAACTGTTTCTGCTGTCAGCTCTGTCATAGACTGAGAGTTCCACGCCAAAACCTGTTGTTGTGTTACAAAAAACCCTCTTTGTGACAAACCATGCCTCATCATTTTCCCAAAATGCTTAGTCTGTCTCCCCACCCCACCTTTGTTCTATCAGTCAACAGCACCAGATCTCTTTCTTCTGATCTAGTTGCCAAATTAATCTTCTGCACCTTGTACAAAATCTCCTGCTTCATCTCCTTTACTCCAAGGTACACAACACCAGCTTCTCCAAACCAACCTCATCATTAAAATCCCTCACCCCTGAAATGATTCTGGTAAACCTCTCAAGGACTTTTCCATCTTCATGAAGTGTGGTGACCAGAATTAGGCACATTATTTTATACTTGGGTTGAACCAGAGCTTTACAAAGGTACAGCATGATTTGTGCACTCAATGTTCAGTGCCTCAATTTAAGAAGCCTAAGATCCCTTCGGCCTGCTAAATATTCTCTCAAAGTTTCCTGAAACTGTCATAAATTATTGTTGATTTTGTAGTTAGTCATAGAGATGTACAACACAGAAACAGACGCTTCAGTCTAACCCGTCCACACCGATCAGATATCCCAACCCAATCTAGTCCCACCTGCCAGCACCCGGCCCATATCCCTCCAAACCCTTCCTATTCATATAACTATCCAGATGCCTTTAAAATATTGCAATCGTACTAGACTCTACCACATCCTCTGGCAGCTCATTCCATACACATACCACCCTCTGCATGAAAAAGTTGCCCCTTAGGTCTCTTTTATATCGTTACCCTCTCACACTAAACCTATACCTGAACTCCCCCACCCCAGGGAAGAGATTTTGTCTATTTATCCTATCCATGTCCCTCATGATTGTATAAATCTCTATAAGGTCGCCTCTCAGCCTCTGACGCTCCACAGAAAACACCACCAGCCTGTTCAGCCTCTCCCTGTAGCTCAAATCCTCCAACCCTGGCAACATCCTTGTAAATCTTTTCTCAATCCTTACAAGTTTCACAACATCCTTCCAATAGGAAGGAAACCAGAACTGTACACAATATTCCAACAGTGGCCTAACCAATGTCCTGTACAGCTGCAACATGACCTCCCAACTCCTGTACTCAATACTCTGACCAATAAAGGAAAGCATACCAAACGCCTTCTTCACTATCCTATCTACCTGCGACTCCATTTTCAAGGAGCTATGAACCTGCACTCCAAGGTCTCTTTGTTCAGCAACACTCCCTAGGACCTTACCATTAAGTGTATAAGTCCTGCTAAGATTTGCTTTCCCAAAATGCAGCATCTCAGGCTTATCTAAATTAAACTCGATCTGCCACTTCTCAGCCTATTGGCCCATCTGGTCAAGATCCCATTGTAATCTGAGGTAACCCTCTTTGCTGTCCACTACACCTCCAATTTTGGTGTCATCTGCAAATTTACTAATTATACCTCTTATGCTCACATCCAAATCATTTATATTAATAACGAAAAGTAGAGGACCCAGCACTGATCCTTGTGGCACTCCACTGGTCACAGGCCTCAGGTCTGAAAAACATCCCTCCACCACCACCCTCTGTCTTCTACCTTTGAGCCAGTTCTGTATCCAAATGGCTAGTTCTCCTTGTATTCCCTGAGATTTAACCTTGCTAACGAGTCTTCAATGGGAAACCTTGTCGAAGCCTTACTTTAGTCTATATAGATCACATTTACTGCTCTGCCCTCATGAATGCTCTGTTATTTCTTCAAAAAATTCAATCAAGTTTGTGAGACATGATTTCCCACACACAAAGCCATGTTGACTATCCCGGATCAGTCCTTGCCTTTCCAAATACATGTAAATCCTGTCCCTCAGGATTCCCTCCAACAACTTGCCCACCACCGAGGTCAGGCTCACTGGTCTGTAGTTCCCTGGCTTGTCTTTACCGCCGTTCTTAAACAGTGGCACGTTAGCCAACCTCAAGTCTTCCGGCACCTCACCTGTGACTATCGATGATACAAATATCTCAGCAAGAAGCCCAGCAATCACTTCTCTAGCTTCCCACAGAGTTCTCGGGTACACCTGATCAGGTCCTGGGGATTTATCCACCTTTATGCGTTTCAAGACATCCAGCACTTCCTCCTCTGTAATCTGGACATTTTGCAAGATGTCACCATCTATTTCCCTACATTCTATATTTTCCATGTCCTTTTTCACAGTAAATACTGATGCAAAATACTCATTTAGTATCTACCGCATCTCCTTCAGCTCTACACAAAGGCCGCCTTGCTGATGTTTGAGGGCCCCTATTCTCTCCCTAGTTACCCTTTTGTCCTTAATGTATTTGTGAAAGTCCTTTGGATTCTCCTTAACCCTATTTGCCAAAGCTATCTCATGTCCCCTTTTCCCCTCCTGATTTCCCTCTTATGTACTCCAACAGCCTTTATACTCTTCTGAGGATTCATTCGATCTATCCTGTCTATACCTGACATATGCTTCCTTCTTTTTCTTAACCAAACCCTCAATTTCTTTAGTCATCCAACATTCCCTATACCTACCAGCCTTTCCTTTCACCCAAACAAGAATATACTTTCTCTGGATTCTCGTTACCTCATTCCTGAAGGCTTTCCCATTTTCCAGCCGTCCCTTTACCTGCGAACATCTGCACCCAATCAGATTTTGAAAGTTCTTGCCTAATACCATCAAATTAGCCTTCCTCCAATTTAGAACTTCAGCTGTTAGATCTGGCCTATCCTTTTCCATCACTATTTTAAAACTAATAGAATTATGGTCACTGACCCAAAAGTGCTCTCCCTCTGATAACTTGTTTCACCTGCCCTGCCTTATTTCCCCAAGAGTTGGTCAATTTGTGTTGAGTCTTATTGTCACTAACATGTATTTGGAAGTTGACCCTCAGCATCTACAAGCTGGAGCCTGACCTTATTAACCAACACAACTATCATCTCAGCAATGATTCTGGGTCCAAGCCAAATTCCTTTTCTCCAGGTCCTTTCTATTCCCAGCTCTCTGCTGATCATGGAAAATTGATGTGTCCTGATGAAGGGCTTCTGCCCAAAACGTCGATTGTCCTGCTCCTCGGATGCTGCCTGACCTGCTGTGCTTTTCCAGCACCACTCTAATCTTGACTCTGATCTCCAGTATCTGCAGTCCTCACATTCGCCTCTCTGCTAATCATACAGAGTGTGACATTGGAAACCAATAGCTCACCATGAAGTCAGTAGTTGCTCCAGAGTTGGCATGTTGGAGATACACAGGATTAACGCTGAAGGTTTCCTGCAGTTTCCACTTGTCTTTCACCCTGTGAATGAGAAACTTCAGTCAGATAATTAGCAAATTGCAGCTCTCTGAGCTGCAAACAGCAAATCAAATATGTTTAGGTACAACAAGGCCGGAGGGAACAAACAGTTTAAAGATTTTAAAGTTCCAAGAACTTCATTTCAGTTCAAATGAAGCAGTTTTTATTTGATGCTGACCCCACTGCTAGTGTTCTCAGATGCTGTGCCTTTGCAAGTCTACACAGACACTTAGAGATTGGCTTCTATCATTAGGCTACTACCTGTCTTGGAATCTCAGTCCTAGTTCATCTTTATCCTGGAGTAAGGCTCCCTCGCTTTCACCTGCATTGACACACAGACCTGCATCTATATGTGACAGGAGTACTCTCATGTCATGTCGAAACCTCCCTCTTTATTCAAAGTCTCTCATTTCTCTCCTTTTTGCCAGAATAACACCACCAGTTAAATCATTCTTTGTATATTCCATTATTCTACAGGTTGAATATTAAATGCGTGATGTTTGACTAATAGTGAAGACAGAAATCCATAGATTCTGACATCAAGATACATGGGGATAGTTTGGGAAGTTGGATTGAAACAGGAGATCGTGCTCATGTTGAATAGTGGAGTGGATTTGGAAGGGAATGGCCTGTCTGCTGTAAGACATGTCTGTCACAGGGTGGCTTCAGTCTCATCAGCATCACTTACCAAAACACCGTACAGTCAAAGTGAACCATCATCCACTTGGAAGGGTTAAAGACGAAGGAATCTGCATATTCAATACCCGTCAGGAAATTCCGAAACTCAGGACACAGGAAGGCAGATCCAGCATATGCTGCATCGATGTGAAGCCACAGTCCCTCACTGGCACCTAGACAGCCACAGCAACAAAAACATTCTGAATTCTCCATGCGGAAACCATCCAATTGTTTTACACAACATTGCAATTGGCTAAAGTTCACTGAACTGCTCAGGGCTCTGGTCAGTATATTTATGAAGGCACCTGGAGTTTCCTGTGTCAGAAACTTCAAATCCTAAAACCTCAAATATTTGGAACTGCAAACAAACTTGCTAGAGCAGGCGAGTAGCCTATAACTGACCCCAGTCTCAGACACACACCAAATTCTGAGCTGAATCTAAATGACATATTTTTCAGAAATACTTTTTAGAAGATGCATTGATTCTTTGCAAGATGTTTACTAAATCCTTTTGGGGGTTAGTGTAGACTCTGGCCTGAGGTCAGGTCATGCCTCACAAATCTTATTGAGTTCTTTGAGGAGGTGTCAAGACAGGTCAACAAAGGTCAAACAGTGGATGTGGTGTATATGGACTTCAGCAAGGCATTTGATAGGGTTCCCCATGGTGGGCTGATTCATAAAGTCAGGAAGTATGGGATACTGGGATATTTGTCTATCTGGATTCAGAATTGGGCTGGCTACAGAAGGCAGGGAGTGGTTGTAGATGGAAAGTATTCTGCCTGGAGGTCAGTGTTGAGTGGGGTCCCACAGGGCTCTGTACTTGGGCCTCTGCTCTTTGTAGTTTTTTATAAATGACTTGGATGAGGAGGTCGAGGGGTGGGTTAGTAAATTTGCAGATGACACAAAGGTTGGAGGTGCTGTCGATAGTATCGAGGGCTACTGTAGGCTGCAGCGCGACATAGACAGGATGCAGAGCTGGGCTGAGAAATGGCAGATGGAGTTCAATCTGGATAAATGTGAAGTGATGCATTTTGGAAGGTTGAACTCGAATGCTGAATATAGGATTAAAGACAGGATTCTTGGCAGTGTGGAGGAACAGAGGGATCTGGGTGTACAAGTACATAGATCCCTCAAAGTTGCCACCCAAGTGGATAGGGTTGTTAAGAAAGCATATAGTGTTTTGGCTTTCATTAACAGGGGGATCGAGTTTAAGAGCCGCGAGGTTTTGCTGCAGCTCTACAAGTCCCTGGTGAGACCACACTTGGAATATTGTGTCCAGTTCTGGTCACCCTACTATAGGAAAGATACAGAGGCTTTGGAGGGGGTGCAAAGAAGGTTTACCAGGATGCTGCCTGGACTGGAGGGCTTGCCTTATGAAGAAAGGTTGAATAAGCTCGGACTTTTCTCTCTGGAGAGAAGGAGGAAGAGAGGAGACCTGATCGAGGTGTACAAAATAATGAGAGGAATAGATAGAGTCAACAGTCAGAGACTTTTCCCCAGGGCAGGATTGACTGGTACGAGGAGTCATAGTTTGAAGATATTAGGAGGCAGGTATAAAGGAGACATCAGAGGAAGGTTCTTTATGCAGAGAGTTGTGAATGCATGGAATGCGTTGCCAGCTGTGGTGGTGTCATTGGGGAAGCAGAGTCATTGGGGACATTTAAGCGACTGTTGGACATGCACATGGATAGCAGAGAGTTCAGGGGTGGGTAGGTTATTACTATATTTCACATTAGGATTAATCCTCGGCACAACATCGTGGGCCAAAGGGCCTGTTCTGTGCTATACTTTTCTATGTTCTATGCTCTAAACACACAGATTGCTCTACTAGTTAACGCAGTGTGGATATTAAAGTACAAGTCACTGTTCAAACATTGAGCTGGGTTCGGCTTTCACAAAGTGAACCTTCTCCTTGCTTCAATGTCCATTGTGCAGCTTGTCTGTTTCATGCTGTTCCCCCAAGAGATGGGCTGAGCCAGGGACTGGTCCTCAGAGCCTGGAGTGGGGTGAGGCTGGAGGATGATCCTCAGGACCCAGGCTCTGATTGTGGAACCACTTCCCTCTCTGTGAATTCCAGATGATGTCTCTGTACAACATGGAGAGAGAAAAGTTTCAAGGACATTCTCAGAAACCCCTGTAACCATTCATCCGACAGCTCAACCACGATCATATCTCAAATCATTCAAGAGAGGAAAAAGCTGTAAGACTGTGGTCCAGAAATAATTCTATAAACTGCAACTTACAAATAGGTCCCAGTTCACACAAACAGTCAAAGGCACACACAGCAGTCGTGCCAAGTGTAGCGCAGACCTAAAACACAGGACAGATTGTATCAGGCAAGAGAAACCACAGACCACAAACATTCTTTAATACAATGCCACAGGCACTTTGAGACTTCAGACTCACAACAATGTGACTGACTCTCATCTGCCCTTTGGACAATTTGAGCTGGGCAATAAATGCGGGATTAGTGGTGCTGGAAGAGCACAGCAGTTCAGGCAGCATCCGAGGAGCAGTAAAATCGACATTTTGGGCAAAAGCCCTTCATCAGGAATAAATGCTCGTCTAGTGAGCGATGCCCATATTCCATGATTGAATTAAGAAAAGTAAACAAGGTATGAAGTACTCTGTTGATTTGTTGCTGTTATCAGGACAAAGCAGAGAAGCTGCTTCTTGAATAATTCCAGGTATATTTTATTGTGTTTTCTGATCCGTCTGCCTTGTTACTGGACCCCATCTGCTGGATACATGAAGACACATGTAAGTCATGATGTGGAGATGCCGGTGTTGGACTGGGGTGTACAAAGTTAAAAATCACACAACACCAGGTTATAGTCCAACAGGTTTAATTGGAAGCACTAGCTTTCGGAGCGACGCTCCTTCATCAGGTGGCTGTGTAAGTCATGTAAGTCACTTCACCTTAGAATCAGGTGGATTTATAATCGACAACAAAGAAATAGCAGACCAGTTGATCAAATACTTTGAATCTGTCTTCCTTAAGACTTCACACAAATAAACTTCTGGAAATACTAGGAGACAGAGGGTCAAGCATGAAGGAGGAACTGAAGTAATCCTTATCAGTCAGGAAATGGTACTGGGGAAATTAATATGATTAAAACCCAATAAATTCCCAGGGTTTGATGCTCTGCATCCCAGAGTAGTTAAGAAAGTGGCCATTGAAATAACGGATGTTTTGGTGATAATTTTCCAGCATTCTATAAACTCTGGAAGAGTTTCAATGGACTGGAGGGTAGCTAATGTAACCCCACCCTTTAAAAAGGAGGGAGAGAGAAAATGGAAACTTTAAGCTGATTAGCCATCTCGTGGTGGGGAAAATGCTGGAGCCAATCATTAAAGATATAATAATTGAACATTTGGAAAGCAGCGACAGGATCAGTCCAAATCAGCGTGGATTTCACTAAAGGGAAAATATGCTTGACAAATCTTCTGGAATTTTTGGAGGATGTGACCAGTCGAGTGAACAAGGGTGAATCAATGGATGTTCCGTATTTGGTCTTTCAAAAGGCTTTTGACAAGGTTCCACACAAGAGATTAGTAAGCAAAATTAAAACTAATGTTATGAGAGATAATGTATTGATGTGGATAGAGAGCTGGTTGGCAGACAGGAAGCAGAGTGTTGAATAAATGGGTCCTTTTCAGAGTGGCAGGTTGTGACGAGTGGGACACCACAGGGTTCAGTACTGCGATCCCAGCTGTTCACAATATACATTAACGATTTGGATAAAGGAATTGAATGCAATACCTCAAAACTTTCAGCCAAAACTAAGCTGTGGAGCAGGGTGTGCTGTGAGGAAGATGCTAAGAGGCTGCAGCGTAACTTGGACAGACTGGCTGACAGGGTGAATATTTGGCAAATGCAATACAATGTGGATAAGTGTGAGCTTATCCACTTTGGTCACAAAAACAGGAAGGCAGATTATCTGAATGGTGGCAGTTTAGGAAAGGGTGAGGGGCAACAAGACCTTGGTGCCATGGTGGAACAGTCACTGAAGGTTGGTATGTAGGTGCAGCAGGCAGTGAGGAAAGCTAAAGGCATGCTGGCCTTCATAACGAGAGAATTGGAGTATCAGAGTAAGGATGTCTTGCTGCAGTTATGCAGAGCTGAAAATGTGTTGCTGGAAAAGGCAGCATCCAAGGAACAGGAAAATCAACGTTTCGGGCATAAGCCCTTCTTCAGGAATGAGGAAAGTGTGTCCAGCAGGCTAAGATAAAAGGTAGGGAGGAGGGACTTGGGGGAGGGGGGTTGGAATTGCGGTGGAGGGAGGTCAAGGTGAGGGTGATAGGCCGGAGTGGGGTGGGGGCGGAGAGGTCAGGAAGAAGATTGCAGGTTAGGAAGGTGGTGCTGAGTTCGAGGGATTTGACTGAGACAAGGTGGGGGGAGGGGAAATGAGGAAACTGGAGAAATCTGAGTTCATCCCTTGTGGTTGGAGGGTTCCCAGGCAGAAGATGAGGCACCCTGCAGTTATACAGGGTCTTGGTGAGGCCACGCCTTGAGTAGTGTGTGTAGTTTTGGCCTCCTAGTCTGAGGAGGGACACTCTTGCTATTGAGGGAGTTCAGTGAAGGCTCACCAGACTGATCCCCAGGATGGCAGGACTGACATATAAGAAAAGACTGGATCGACTGGGCTTGTATACGCTGGAATTTAGAAGAATGAGGAGGGATCTCATAGAAACATTAAATTCTGATGGGGCTGAAGGCCAATTTTGATGATATTAGGCAAGGACTTTCAAAAGCTGATTGGGGGCAGATGTTTGCAGGTAAAGGGATGGCTGGAAAATGAAAAGCCTTCAAAAATGAGATAACGAGAGTCCAGAGAAAGTATATTCCTGTTAGAATGAAGGGCAAGGTTGGTAGGTATAGAGAATTCTGGATGATTAAAGAAATTGAGGTGTTGGTCAAGAAAAAGAAGGAAGCATATGTCAGCAATTGACTGCAGAGATTGAGTGAATTCTTAGAAGAGTATAAAGGCAGTTGGAGTATACTTAAGAGAGAAATCAGCAGGTTAAAAGGGGACATGACATCACTTTGGCAAATAGAGTTAAGGAGAATCCAAAGGATTTTTACAAATACATTAAGGACAAAAGGGTAAGTAGGGAGAGAATAGGGCCCCTCAAAGGCAGACAATGTGTGGAACGACAGGAGATGGGGGAGATACTAAACGTGTATTTTGCATCAGTGTTTACAGTAGAGAAGGTCATGGAAGATATAGAATGTAGGGAAATAGATGGTGACATCTTGAAAAATGTCCATATTTTAGAGGAGGAGGTGCTAAATGGTTTAAAACACAAAAGTGGATAAATCTACAGGATCTGATCAGATGTAACCTAGAACTCTGTGGGAAGTTAGGGAAATGATTGCTGGGCCTCTTGCTGAGATATTTGTATCATCGATAGTCACAGGTGAGGTGCTGGAAGACTGGAGGTTGGCAAACGTGGTGCCACTGTTTAACAAAGGTGGTAAGGACAAGCCAGGGAACTATAGACCAGTGAGCCTGACCTCGGTGTTGGCCATGTTGTTGGAGGGAATACGATTTACATGTATTTGGAATGTCAAGGATTGATTAGGAAAAGTCAGCATGGCTTTGTGCGTGGGAAATCATGTCTCATGAACTTGATCGAGTTTTTTGAAAAAATAACAAAGAGGATTGATATGGGCAGATCGGTGGACGTGATCTATATGGACTTCAGTAAGGCATTCGACAAGGTTCCCCACGGGACACTGGTTAGCAAGTTTAGATTACATAAGAGAGAGGGAGAACTGAACATTTGGATACAGAACTGGCTCGATGGTAGAAGACAGACGGTGGTAGAGGGTTGCTTTTCAGACTGGAGGCCTGTGACCAGTGGAGTGCCACAAGGATTGATGCTGGGTCCACTACTTTTTATCATTTATATAAATGATTTGGAAGTGAGCATAGGCGGCATAGTTAGTAAGTTTGCAGATGACACTAAAACTGGAGGTGTAGTGGACAGTGAAGAAGGTTACCTCAGAGTACAATGGGACCTTGATCAGATGGGCCAATGGGCTAAGGATTGTCAGATGGAGTTTAATTTAGATAAATGTGAGGTGCTGCATTTTGGAAAGGCAAATCAGGGCAGGAGTTTTACACTTAATGGTAAGGGGAGTGATTCTGAACAAAGAGTCTTTGGAGTGCAGGTTCATAGTTCCTTGAAAATGGAGTCACAGGTAGGTAGGATAGTGAAGAAAACGTTTGGTATGCTTTCCTTTATTGGTAGGTGTGTAGGAGTTGTCAGGTCATTTGTGGCTGTACAGAACATCGGTTGGATCATTATTGGAATGTTGTGTGTAATTCTGATCTACCTGCTGTAGGAAGGATGTTATGAGACTTGAAAGAGTTCAGAAAAAGATTTACAAAAATGTTGCCAGGGTTGGAGGGTTTGTGCTAATTGGAGAGGGTGAATAGGCTAGGGTTGTTTTCCCTGGAGCGTCGGAGGTTGAGGGGTGACCTTATAGAGGTTTATAAAATCATGAGGGGCATGGATAGGGTGAATAGACAAAATCTTTTCCCTGGGGGAGGTGAGTCCAAAACTAGAGGACATACGTTTAAGGTGAGAGGGGAAAGATATAAAAGAGACCTAAGGGTCAACAGAGGGTGGTACGTGTATGGAATGAGCTGCCAGAGGAAGTAGTGGAAGCTGGTACAATTACGGCATTTAAAAGGCATCTGGGTGGGTATATGAATAGGAAGGGTTCAGAGGGATATGGGCCAAATGCTGGCAAGTGTGACTGGATTAGGTTAGGATATCTGCTTGGCATGGAGGAGTTGGACCGACGGGTTTGTTTCTGTGCTGGACAGCTCTAAGCCTCTATGACTCTATGACTGGACAGACTAGATATTGGAAGAGCGTTCCCGATGTTGGGGGAAGTTCAGAACTAGGGGTCACAGTCTGAGAATAACGGGTAAGCCATTAAGGACTGCTATGAGGAAGAATGTCTTCACTCAGAGAGCTGTGAACCTGTACAACTCTCTCGCACAGGAAGCCATGGGGCCAGTTCATTAGATATATTCAGGAGGGAGCTGGACATGGCCCTTGGGGCTAAAGGGATCAAGAGCTATGGAGAGCAAGTGGGAGTGGGATACAGAAATTGTATGATCAGCTTTGAACATGTTGAATGGTGGTGCAGTCTCAAGGCCTGATCGCCCTGTTTCTGTGGCTATTTTTTATGTTTTTATGTAGATACATCTGCACCACAGAATCTGGTTCAGACAATAAACTGTTGACTTCAGACTCAGTGATGCCACAGTGAACCAATATTGCCCTTCACACTAGATTTCAACAATATCTTGAAGACAATTTCAAATTTATTTCAAAATATATAGAATTCAAACTTCAATTTTCCTCAGTATTTATTACAATTCGACTTTTGTTCTTTTTTAAAAAATGAAAATTTACAATTAAAATACTTTAATATTGTGAATGCTCGTAATCAAAATTAAAATCAGAAATTGATGGAAATGCTCAGCAGGCCAGGCAGTATCTGTGAAGAGAGAAACCGAGTAAATGTTACAGGTCTGAGACTTTTCATTCTAAAAAGTATGTAGCGAGTGTGCGCTTAAATCTGAGTAAGAATCATGTTCCAAGCTCAGCAAAGACTGAGCTGGTTTTCTTAACAAGATTTCTCAGATGTTTCACTGAAGGAAGTGCACAGCAGTAGCTCAGCTCCTCCTCTTTCCACTGAAGACTGGACAGGGGCAGCTTCAGGGAAAGATAGAGATTAGAATCTGGAGAATCTGCTGATTAAAGCCATACTAGGAGACAGAATGAAAACCCGTTCCATTCAGAAGAAAGTTGTTCTTACTGAGACTTACAAAGAATGGAACAAGTCCTAATCTTCTATCTTCTTCCAATGCTTGCTTCAGAGTCTCACCTCGAAGGGACCAATCTTCATCAGTTTCAAGGAACCGAATTTTAACAAAAGTGATCAGTCCAGCTTTCTCCACAGAGGAATGAGCCTGAGAAACCATATTGGATTGAAAGATCATTTTAGAGACAAGTGTCTGGGAACTTGTTTGATCAGTTTAGGAAGAAGGACAAAATCCTTGAGAATTAATTCAGGATCAATCCCAGATCTGAACACTAATTCCCAAAGAAATAATCCCCTGGAGAATGGCGAGTGCAAAATTTCACCAATTTCCATGGAGATGGGGGAAAGCAAGACCCTCCCCTGGGCTGAGGTTTACAGCAAGAGGGGAGCCCCACCCCTGCCTTTCTGCTGAGGGCAGGTTGCTGGCAGTGCACTGGGAAAACACCCACACCACCTCCCCCCCTCAAAAACACCCCCCACAAAAAATAACCCACCTCAATAACACCACCCCCAACAAAACAAACCCCAAAACACCCCCCTCAAAAACACCACCCCCAACTAAAACAACAGCCCCACCCCACAAAAATAACACCTCCATCCCCAGAAAAACACCACCGCCACCCCCAAAAACAACACCCCAAAAAACCCCACCTCACCCCACAAAAGCACCACCCACCCCCAACAAAATCACCACCCCCACCCCACAAAAACACCACCCACCCCTAACAAAATCACCACCCCCACCCCACAAAAACACCACCCACCCCCAACAAAATCACCACCCCCACCCCACAAAAACAACCGCATCCCCCCCCCCCTCAATAGCCCATATCCTGTCCTCCCTGTTCACCTGGTCAGAGGCATATGCAATCAGGCGGGCGTTGAGGACACAGTGATCAAGTTTGGGAACGGTCGATGTTAGCTCCATGATCTTGGCTTTCCTTGCAGCTAATAGGGCGACTAATGTGGCCTCACTGGTTGTACTCTGCAACATTCCAACAACTTGGTCAGAAACACACAGTCTCTTATCTCATTTCTATTAACCACTGGATTCCATGAAATGAAAGGTCAGGTGGACATGACACTGAGGAAGTCAATTTGTGTTCTCCCATCTTCAATAATATCGAATTGTTGGTGATTCGAGACTCTCACTGATCCTGGAATACTCTGGGTTGTTCTCAAATCGACTTAATTTTAATCGGAATCTGTCCGGGGAGCCCCACAGCATGGTCATGGATGCTCCAGTTTGCATTTTACACGTAAGATCATAAGGATACAGGAACAGAATTCGGTCATCCAGCTAATCAAGTCTAGTCCACCATTCAATCATGGTCCCCTTGATCCCCTTACTAATCAGAAACCTATCTATCTGCACCTTATAGACACTCTCAATGATTCAGCCTCTGTAGCCTTCTGCGACAAGGCGTTTCACAAAGTCACCCCCCCCTCTGGCTGAAGAAATGCTTCCTTATCTCAGTTCTAAAGGATCATCCCTTCACTCTGAGGCTGTGTCCTTGGATTCTAATCTCTTCTACTATTGGAAACATCTTCTCCATGTCTACTTTATCAAGGCCTCTCAATATTCTGTAAGTTTAAATGAGATTTCCTCTCATCCTACTAAACCCCAGCAAGTACAGCCCAGTGTCCCTCATACGACAAGCCCCTCATCCCCAGGATCATTCTTGTAAACCTCTTCTGGACCCTCTCCAAAGCCAACACATCCTTCCTTCGATACAGAGCCCAGAACTGATCACAATTTTCACATTGTGATCTGACCAGAGCCTTATACAGCCTCAGCAGTACATCTCCACCCTTGTCTTCTAACCCTCTTGAACTAAATTCAGACATTGCATTTGCCTTCCTGACCGTTAACTGGACCTTCGTGTTAACTTTAAGGGAATCTGAAACCAGGGCACCTAACACTCTTTGTGCTTCAGATTTTCGAAGTCTTTCCCTGTTTCGAAAAATCCTATGCTGCAATTCTTCCTACCAAAGTACATAACCCTACCCTTTCCCACGTTGTATTCCATCTGTCGGTTCTTTGCCCACTCTCCCAGCCTGTCATAGAATCCCATGTATGGTTATGCATGGAAGCAGGCCATTTGGTCCATCAAGTTCACACTGACCCTCTGAAGAGCACTGACCCTTCAGCCCCACCCCCAACACTAACTCCACATTTCCTTTGGCAAACCCATCTAGCCTGCACATCCCTGGACACTACGGGTAATTTAATATAATGGATGCAGGTTTGCTCACTGAGCTGGAAGGTTCATTTTCAGACGTTTCATCACCATACTAGGGAACATCCTCAGTGAGCCTCTGGACAAAGCACTGCTGATGTTTCCTGTTTCCTATTTATAGGTTTGGGTTTCCTTGGGTTACCCAAGGGCTCAGCAGGTGAATTCTCTGACTGGGGCTACAGCCCAGGTGTGCAGAGTTCAGGCTGATTGCTATTAAAGCAGAACCTACATTAGATCCATCACCATCAAAATGGCAGCAAATATCTAAGAACAAGGATTTGGGCTTGGAAATACTTCGCTGTTGTAAAGTTGTGAGCAATTCAAAAGCTCAAACTTGATAATTATCAGAAAGAGGATACTCTAAATCCTGATAGCATCTCAACACGACCAATGCTGTACCTTCAGTAACATTGACTCTGATCTATCGATGCAATGAATGATGCACCAGGAACAGAAACATTGTAATGTATTGATACATGATAATTAAAACAGATATTTTCTGCATAATCCACTGAATCATTAGGAAGGATGTGTTAAAGAGAATAGGTTGTCAGTGAAAGTTGTGGGTACCTGGAGAACGCCTCCTCCCTGACTCTCTGGGTGATGGTGCAAGAAATGATCAGGAAGACCCAGCATTGCAGCCAACCAATCCAGCACGTTCATCTCCAGTTCGGTGCAGGCCGGGCTCGAAGCCTGGAATTGAAAACATCAAATTCATTTTCACACAAATATAATCTGAGTCTGACATTCATTCTGAAAGCCCAAAAATAATCAGGTTATGCATGTCATACCAAAGTGGTTTTGAAAAGAATGGGGAAGAGTTTAACAGGATTCCAAAGAGAGAGACAGAAAGAGAGAGAGAGACTGACAGATAGCGGAAGCCACAAATGTTTTCCATGAAGCAATAAAGGTTAAAAGTTGTTTCAAACTGTGAGAGAATTTGATCGAGAAATAGAAAGACCAATCTCTTCTGGCAAATGGATCAAAATACTGAGTTAATGTTCTGTGTCCTGCACAGACTGTTGCTGCTGTCAGTGGTGGAGGGAGTGGATGTTTGTGATGTGCTACCAATCAAGTTTCATTCTGAATGGTGTCAAGCTTGAGTGTTATTGGAGCTGCACTCATCTGGGCAAGTGCGGACTATTCCATTCAGAGGTTTTGTTACCTGCAGTGTACACTCTACAGAGAAGGGGGGATCAGGAGTAAGTTGGATAGCTCTTTCAGAAAGGTAGCACAAGTACAATGTGTCACTCTCCATCATATCAAACTCTCTGATTCCTTTATCATGATAATGAACCTGTGATTGTCCCATCATAGTGACGCTGTTAACGACCGGCCATTTCTACAGATCAGGTAGGTCACAATTCCTGACAGGAATGTTCTTCAGCTTTGTCACTGGGAGATTGAAACCAATTTTAGTGAAAAAGGTTTTGTTCTGAAAAGTTTATAAACCAATGCTGTTAATTGTCCAGATCGTTGGGAAGAGCTGAACTTGGGAGACTTTCAACCAATTCATAAAGAAACCAACAATAATCATGATACAGGCGACAAGAGTCAGATTTACTGGCTGTGACCATTCTGACCTTTTAATCAGAACCAGACAAACGCAATGGTTATAAAACTCAACGAATATCTACAGATTCAATGATGTTCTCACAATCTTGACTGTACTTTATTACTGAACAGTATTACTAAAAGCTTCATTATATTTTTTGACAGTTCTTACCCAAGTGAATCCTAAACAGTTAATAGCATCTGCCAACATGTCCCCAAGTAAAGATGGCCATGATGTTAGAGCAGGAAAGTAGGCATGCATGTGGGGGCTCTGCCAGTGAACTACCTACAGGAACACAAAAACACACACAAAAGGTTAAAGTTGATCTTGATTGTACAGAACTCCATGCCGTAGCATCCAAACTGAATCTGAATCTCACATGGCGTGTGGGTGACCCAGACTAAAGGGGAACCAGTATAGTCAAGACAGTCACTTCTGGGGAGAAGTTGAAAGCTTAGTTATACCCTGGATATACAAAACATATAAAAGAGAGACAGACATGGGTAGAACATACTTTAAAGAAAGAGAGGAGTTTTCACATTAGGGATTTGAATTTTAATGCAAGGTTATTTTAAGCAAACATATTCATTCAGAGCATTTTCAGGAGTGACTGTATCTCCTTTCTTTACAACAATCTCTGAAATATTGTTTATTTAATTTGTTGTAATTTCTGATGCATACAGTAGGTGGAACAAATGAAACTGATGTGTAGCTGGAGGATTTAATAGATGTTTACATATTGATTATATATTCAATGCCCTGTTTTCCAGGGGATCATTGAGGAAGTCTTTGGAGTGTAATTGTCAGAACTTTCAAGGGATATTGTGGGTGAATGAGGTATTGCCTACTATGAAAGTTTGTTTTAATGTTATATATAATCTACATTATTAAAATATCAGTTCCTTTAATATCTGTTTGCATAAACAATAATTATAAATATCATAGAGTCACCGCGGAAACAGACCCTTTGGTCCAACCCGTCCATGCCAACCAGATGTCCCAACCTAATCTAATCCCATTTCCCACTATTGACCCATAACCCTCTAAACCTTCCTATTCATATACCCATCCAGATACCTTTTAAATATTGCAATTATACCAGCCTACATCCCTTTTATATCTTTGCCCTCCCACCATGAACCTATGCCCTCCAGTTCTGGTCTCCCCGACCCCATGGAAAAGACTTTGCCTATTTATCCTATCCATGCCCCTCATGATTTTATAAACCTCTATAAGGTCACCCCTCAGCCTCCCACACTCCACGGAAAACAGCCCCAGCCTGCTCAGCCTCTCCCTGTAGCTCAGATCCTCCAACCCTGGCAACATCTTCGTAAGTCTTTTCTGAACCCTTTCAAGTTTCACAACATCTTTCTGATAGGAAGGAGACCAGAATTGCACTCAATATTCCAACAGTGGCCTAACCAATGTCCTGTACAGCCGCAACATGACCTCCCAACTCCAGTACTCAATACTCTGACCAATAAAGGAAAGCATAGCAAATGCCTTCTTCACTATCCTATCTACCTGCGACTCCACTTTCAAGGAGCTATGAACCTGCACTCCAAGGTCTCTTGGTTCAGCAAAAGTCTCTCGAACCTTATCATTAAGTGTATAGGTCCTGCTAAAATTGACTTTCCCAAAATACAGCACCTTGCAATTTATCTGCCACTTCTCAGCACATTGGCCCATCTGATCAAGATTCCATTGTAATCTGAGGTAACCCTCTTCGCTGTCCACTACACCTCCAATTTTGGTGACATCTGCAAACTTACTAACTGTACCTCCAATGTTCATATTCAAATCATTTATATAAATGATGAAAAGTAGAGGTCCCAGCACCAATCCTTGTGGCACTCCACTGGTCACAGGCCTCCAGTCTGAAAAACAACCCTCCACCACCACCCTCTGTCTTCTACCTTTGAGCCAGTTCTGTATCCAAATGGCTAGTTCTCCCTGTATTCCATGAGATCTAATCTTGCTAATCAGTTTCCCATGGGGAATCTCGTCAAACACCTTACTGAAGTCCATATAGATCACATCCACCAATCTGCCCTCATCAATCCTCTTTGTTACTTCTTCAAAAAACTCAATCAAGTTTGTGAGACATGATTTCCCATGTACAAAGCCGTGCTGACTATCCCTAATCAGTCCTTGCCTTTCCAAATACACGTAAATCCTTCCCTCAGGATTCCCTCCAACACCCTGACCACCACTGACATCAGGATCAGAAGTCTATAGTTCCCTGGCTTGTCCTTACCACCCTTCTTAAATAGTGCCATCACGTTAGCCAACCTCAAGTCTTCTGGCACCTCACCTGTGACTATCGATGATACAAATATCTCAGCAAGAGGCCCAGCAATCACTTCTCTTGCTTCCCACTGAGTTCTAGGGTACACCTGATCAGGTCCTGGGGATTTATCCACCTTTATGCATTTCAAGACATCCAGCACGTACTCCTCTGTATTTATGGACATTTTTCAACTTTTAACCATCTATTTCCTTACATTCTATATCTTCCATGTCCTTCTCCACAGCAAACATTGATGCAAAATACTTTTTAGTATCTCCCTCATCTCCTGCGGCTCCACACAAAGGCCGCCTTGCTGATCTTTAATGGGCCCTATTTGCTCCCTAGTTACCTATTTGTCGTTAATATATTTGTATAAACCCTTTGATTCTCTTTAATTCTATTTGCCAAAACTATCTCATGTCCTCTTTTTGCCCTTCTGATTTCCCCCTTCAGTATACTCCTACTTCCTTTATACTCTTCTAAGGATTCACTCGATCTATCCTGTCTATACCTGACATATGCTTCCTTCTTTTTCTTAACCAAGCCCTCAATTTCCTGAAGAAGGGCTAATGCCCGAAACGTCGATTCTCCTGTTCCCTAGATGCTGCCTGACCTGCTGCGCTTCTCCAGCAACACATTTCCACCTCAATTTCTTTAGTCATCCAGCATTGCCTACACCTACCAGCCTTCCCTTTCACCCTGACAAGAATATACTGTCTCTGGGCTCTCATTATTTCATTTTTGAAGGCTTCCCATTTTCCAGCCGTCCCTTTACCTGCGAATATCTGCCCCCAGTCAGCTTTTGAAAGTTCTTGCCTAATATGGTCAAAATTATCCTTCCTCTAATTTAGAACTTCAACTTTTAGATCCGGTCTATCCTTTTCCATCACTATTTTAAATCTAATAGAATTATGGTCGCTGGCCCCAAAGTGCTCACCCACTGACCCCTCAGTCACCTGCCCTGCCTTATTTCCCAAGAGTAGGTCAGGTTTTGCACCTTCTCTAGTAGGTACATCCACATACTGAATCAGAAAATTGTCTTGCACACACTTAAGAAATTCCTCTCCATCTAAACCCTTAACACTATGGCAGTCCCAGTCGATGTTTGGAAAGTTAAAATCCCCTACCATAACCATCCTATAATTCTTACAGAAAGCTGAGATCTCCTTACAAGTTTGTTTCTCAATTTCCCTCTGACTATTAGGGAGTCTATAATGCAATCCCAATAAGGTGATCATCCCTTTCTTATTTCTCAGTTCCACCCAAATAACTTCCCTGGATGTATTTCTGGGAATATCCTCCCTCAGCACAGCTGTAATGCTATCCCTTATCAAAAACACCACTCCCCCTCCTCTCTTGCCTCCCTTTCTATCCTTCCTGTAGCATTTGTATCCTGGAACATTAAGCTGCCAGTCCTGCCCATCCCTGAGCCATGTTTCTGTAATTGCTGTGATATCCTAGTCCCATGTTCCTAACCATGCCCTGAGTTCATCTGCCTTCCCTATTAGGCCATTTGCATTGAAATAAATGTCCTTGTAAAATACAACCTTACATGAGATGAGGATGTGTAAGAAAGTACTGAAATGAGAGGAATTAGTAATTGTATTTGATGTGACAATTTGCACAGTTGAGCAAATCACACACTGATGTCTGGTCCACCTGGCACTGAGAAAGAAGAGACTGACGACACAGCCGGGCAGTGAAGCAACTTCCAGCATGTTAACAATAATCTGTGTTTCTGCACCACCTTCCCATGCTCTTAACAAAAAGTAATTAAAAATATTTATTCTTATGGGTTTGATTGTCTGAACACAAGAGCACAAGATTTCTCCAAATACAATGAACCGGGGAAACGTAGGTTGAAGAAGGAAAACTGTGACTAAAAATGGTGACATGTTAAACATGAATAATTGTACCATTCATTGGGAATTTGTTTGTTCTTTCTAATATTATAGAGCAAATAGCAACATGTGCCTCACTGTCAGACTGTGATCATGGGGGTGAGGGGGGAGTGAAGAGGGAGGGTGGGGGGCAAAGATGAAGGAGGATGGTGGAGGTGAGGGGGTAGTGTGGTTGAGGGGGTATTGGGGGTGAGGAAGAGGTGATGGGGTGGGGTGGAAGGTGAGACTATGAGGGAAATGGGGATCAGGGTAGTGAGGTTAGGGGTGAGGGTGGGCTGGGGTATGGGGGGGTGAGGGGGTAATGGAGGGCGAGGGGGGAGTGGAGGTGAGGTGGGATGATGGGGGTGGGTGGAGGGTGAGGCTGTGGGGAAAGTGGGGATGCAGGTGGTGAGGGAGGAGTGGGAAGTGAGGGGGAGTGAGGATGGGGATGAGTGGGGGTAGAGAGGAGCAGCGTTACGGGTGTGTGGAGAGATATGCCCTACCCCAGGCATGATGACCCTTTCAATGTCCTCAAAGATGCTGCTCCAACTCTCGCCCTCCTGTGGGGCTCTGTCTGGGAGAAGATCTCTCATGTAGCCAGGTTTAACATCAGGGGAAACATGGCGTTCCCTGACAGTGCTGAGATATTTCGCAATATAATCCACCAGCTCCTTCCCTGGGGGTAGACACAACAGCTTATATTAAAATATATCAGACACTTGAGAGCAAGAGACAGAGAAAACAGCTCAAGAACAATGAACAGCTACAAAGGAGAAATCTAGTGGCAATCAGACTCTTTTGAAAGCAGATGGACCTTTAGGAAAGCAGCAGGGTTACTGAGCTCACTGAGCTGAACTAACCAGGAAGTAGATGCTGTGAACTTTCCCTCCAACTCCATCGAGTGTTGTCTTTAAGACAGCAGTACAGATACCAACCTCCTCGATGAAACACCGAGTGTGTCTGGGCACAAACTCCAGGTACGTTCAGCCTCAGTTGGGGTATCGTACCCAATTCTGCACACTCTGTTTTCAGGGTGTGGCAGCTTTAGAAAGGATTTCCAAGAATGGTTCCAGAGGTAGATTGGAGATGCTTGGCCTGCTCTGTTTTGAGAAGGTGCAGCAGATTTAATCAAGATTTTCAAATTTATGAGGGTTCTGAGCAGAGTGGATCGACAGAAGCTGTCCCCATTGTTGGATAGATCAGAGAACCAGAGGCACAGATTTAGGACACTTGGGAAAAGAAACAGTGAGGATACAAGCAAAACCTGGAAGGATCTGTATGGCTGTGTCAGAGGTTGTAATGGAGGCAGATTCAATCAAAACTTTCTAGAGGAATTGAACAACCTATCACCTGAAGAGAAAAGAGACACTGCAGGATTACAAGCAAAAGGTGTGAGAGTGTATCTGGGAGGGTTACTATTCGTGAGAGTGGTGAGGATATGACAGAATGAGTGATTTCCTTCTCCGTTCAATGACCCTATGAATCTAGAAACGTGACAGCAGCAATGTCAGGTTGGACAACAGTGACTTCAGTTCGGGAGCTTAGTGCTACAGGCGGCTACATTCCTCAAGAGATTGTTATCAAATGTTAGAATATAGACAATAGACTAGTACAGCACAATACAGACCCTTCGGGAGCATCCTCAATGTTGTGCCGCATCTTATCTGACTCTAAGATCAGATTAACCTACATACCCTTCATTGTACTATCATCTATGGGCCTAACCAAGAGTCACTTAAATGTCCCTAATGTCTCTGACTCTACTCCCACCACTGGCAGTGCATTCCACACATCCACCACTCTCTGTAAAGAACCTACCTCTGACATCTCCCCTACACCTTTCTCCATCACCTTAAAATTATGCCACCTCCTGACAGCTATTTCTGCCCTGGGAAAAAAAGTTTCTGGCTATCTACTCTATCTTGTACACCTCTATCAAGTCACCTCTCATCCTTCTTCCCTCCAATGAGAAAAGCTTATGTTCCTCAATCTTTCTTCATAAGACATGCCCTCCAGTCCAGGCAGCATCCTGGTAAATCTCCTCTGCACTCTCTCTAAATTTGCCACATCTTTTCTATAATGAGGCAACAAGAACTGAACACAATGCTCCAAACGTGGTCTAACCTATAGAGCTGCAGCATAGCCTCACAGCTCTTAAACTCAATCCCCCTGTTAATGAAAGGCAACACACCTTACGCCTTCTTAACAACCTGATCAACTTGGGTGGCAAATTTGAGGGATCTGTGGAATGGACCCCAAGATCCCTCTGTTCCTCCACACTGCCAAGAACCTTTAATCCTCTATTCTGCATTCAAATTAGAACTTCCAAATTCAATCACTTCACACTTTTCCAGATGGAACTCTATATGCCACTTATGGGCCCAGCTCTGCATCCTGTCAATGTCCTATTGCAACTTAATCAGCCCTCCACACTATCCACAACTCCACCAACCATCGTGTCATCAGCAAAACATACTAACCCGCCCTTCCACTTCCTCATCCAAGTCATTTATCAAAATCACAAACAGCAGTGGTCCCAGAACTGATCCTTGTGGAACACCACTGGTCACCAAGCTCTCGGCTGAATGTGTTCCATCTACCACCACTCTCTGTCTTCTGTGGGACAGCCAATTCTTTATCCAGACAGACAGGTTTCCCTGTGTCCCATGCCTCCCTACTTTCTGAATGAGCCTACCACGGGGAACCTTATCAAACGCCTTGCTAACATCCATGTACACCAGATCCACTGCTCTACCTTCATCAATCTGTTTTGTCACATCCTCAAAGAATTCAATAAGGTTTGTGAGGCACAACCTGCCCCTCACAAAGCCATGCTGACTATCTCTAATCAAATTATGGTTTTCCAAGTAATCACAAATCCTGTCTCTCAGAGTCCACTCCAATACTTCACCCACCACTGACGTAAGACTGACTAGTCTGTTATTCCCAGGATTGTCCCTATTCCCTTTCTTGAACAAGGGAATAACATTTGCCACCCTCCAGTCATCTGGCACTACTCCAGTGGACAGTGAGCATGCAAAGATCATCGCCAAAAGTGCAGCAATCTCTTCCCTTACTTCCTGGTGTTACCTAGGGTATATCCTGTCTAGCCCAACAGACTTAGCTGTCCCCATGTTTTACAAAATTTTCAGCACATCCTCCTTCTTAACATCAACCTGTTTTAGAATTTCACACTGTCCTCAGACGCATCAAGGTGCCTCTCGGTTGTGAAAACTGAAGCCAAGTATTCATTAAGGACCTCCTCTACCTCCTCCGAATCCAGGCACAAGTTCCCTCCACTATCCCTGACTGACCCTACACTCACTCTGGCCACCCTCTCGTTCCTCACATGAGTGTAGAATGCCTTGGGGTTTTCCTTTATCCTACCCATTAAAGATTTTTCCTGCCTCCTTCTAGCTCTCCTAAGTCCATTCTTCAGTTCCTTCCTGGCTACCTTGCAACCCTCTAGAGCCCTCAACCTTCTTCCTTTTTCCTCTTAACTGGATATTCCATACCCCTTGTTACCCAAGGTACTTTCAATCTACCATCCTTTCCTTACCTCAGTGAGACAAACCTGTCCAACACTATCAACAGGAGCTTCCTAAACAACCTCCAAATTTCTGTTGTGCATTTCCCTGAGAACTAGGCAAAAATGAGGACCGCAGATGCTGGAGATCAGAGTCAAGAGTGTGTTGCTGGAAAAGCACAGCAGGTCAGGCAGCATCTGAGGAATTCCTGATGAAGGGCTTTTGCCTGAAACATTGATTCTCCTGCTCCTCAGATGCTGCCTGACCTGCTGTGCTTTTCCAGCACCACACTCTCATTTCCCTCAGAACATCTGTTCCCTATTTAGGTCTCCCAATTCATGCCAAATAGCATTGAAATTTGCTCTCCCTCAATTAAATACTTTCCCACACCGTCTGCTCCTATTCCACTCCATGAGTATAGTCAGGGTCAGGGAGTTGTGATCACTATCCCCGAAATGCTCTCCCACCGAGGGACCTGACATTTGGCATTGTTCATTGCCAAGCACAAATCCAATATGGCCTCGCCTCCAGTAAGCCAATGAACAAATCACGTCTGGAAGCCTTGCTGGACACACCTGACAAAAATCACTCCATCCAAACTATTTGAACTACGGTCATGGAATCATAGATGTGTACAGCACAGAAACATTGGTCCAACTCATCCACACCAATCAGATATCCTAACCTAATCTGCCCCCATTTGCCCGCACTTGGCCCATATCCCTCTAAATCCTTTCTATTCACGTACCTATCCAGATGCCTTTTAAATGTTGTAATTGTACCAGCCTCCACCACATCCTCTGGCAGCTCATTCCACACACGTACCACCCTCTGTGTGAAAAAGTTGCCCCTTAGGTCTCTTTTATATCTTTCCCCTCTCACCCTAATCCTAAGCCCTCCAGTTCTGGACTCCCCGACCCCAGGGAAAAGACCTTGTCTATTTACCCTATCCATGCCCCTCATAATTTTGTAAACCTCTATAAGGTCACCTCTCAGCCTCCGACGCTCCAGGGAAAACAGCCCCAGCCTATTCAGCCTCTCCCTGTAGCTCAGATCCTCCAACCCTGGCAACATCCTTGTAAATCTTTTCTGAACCCTTTCAAGTTTCACAACATCTTTCCGATAGGAAAGAGACCAGATTTGCACGCAATATTCTAACAGTGGCCTAACCAATGTCCTGTACAGCCGCAACATGACCTCCCAACTCCTGTACTCAATACTCTGACCAATAAAGGAAAGCATACCAAACGCCTTCTTCACTATCCTATCTACTTGCGCCTCCACTTTCAAGGAGCTATGAACCTGCACTCTCTTTGTTCAGCAACACTCCCTAGGACCTTGCCATTAAATGTATAAGTCCTGCTAAGATTTGCCCTTCCAAAATACAGTACCTTGCATTTATCTAAATTAACCTCCATCTGCCACTTCTCAGTCCATTGGCCCATCTGATCAAGATCCTGTTGTAATCTGAGGTAACCTTCTTCGCTGTCCACTACACCTCCAATTTTGGTGCCATCTGCAAACTCACTAACTATAACCTCTATGTTCACATCCAAATCATTTACATAAACGACGAAAAGCAGTGCACCCAGCACCGATCCTTGTGGCACTCTACTGGTCATAGGCCTCCAGTCTGAAAAACAACCCTCCACCACCACCCTCTGTCTTCCATCTTTGAGCCAGTTCTGTATCCAAATGGCTAGTTCTACCTGTATTCCATGAGATCTAACCTTGCTAACCAGTCTCCCATGGGGAACCTTGTTGAATGCCTTACTGAAGTTCATATAGATCACGTCCACTGTTCTGCCCTCATCAATCCTCTTTATTATTTCTTCAAAAAAATTCAATCAAGTTTGTGAGGCATTTTCAAAGTCATGTTGACTATCCCTAATCAGTCCTTGCCCCTTCAAATATGTGTAAATCCTGTTCCTCAGGATTCCCTCCAACAACTTGCCCACCACCGATATCAGGCTCACTGGTCTATAGTTCCCTGCTTGTCCTTACACCTTCCTTAAACAGTGGCGCCACATTAGCCAGCCTCTAGTCTTCTGGCACCTCACCTGTGACTATCGATGATACAAATATCTCAGTAAGGGGACCAGCAATCACTTCCCTAGCTTCCCATAGAGTTCAGGGATACACTTGATCAGGTCCTGGGGATTTATCCACTTTTATGTATTTCAAGACAGCCAGCACTTCCTCTTCTGGCCATTCCTCTCAACAATAAGTATACCGTTTTGGATACTGTTAGGGGGGAGATAACTTACCAGGAGAAAGCAGTGGGGTACAGGGCTCAGGCACAGAGTCTGTCCCTGCTGCTCAGAAGGGAAGGGGGAAGAGGAGCAGAGCTGTAGTCATTGGGGACTCCATAGTTAGGGGGACAGATAGGAGGTTCTGTGGGGGTGAGAGAGACTCACAGTTGGTGTGTTGCCTCCCAGGTGCCAGGGTTCGTGATGTCTCTGATCGTGTTTTTGGGATCCTTAAGGGGGAGGGGAAGCAGCCCCAAGTCGTGGTCCACATAGGCACCAACGACATAGGTAGGAAGAGAGATGGGGGTTTAAGGCAGAAATTCAGGGAGCTAAGATGGAAGCTTAGAGCTAGGACCAACAGAGTTGTTGTCTCTGGTTTGTTACCCTTGCCAAGTGCTAGTGAGGCAAGGAACAGGGGGAGAGAGGAGTTGAACACGTGGCTATAGGGATGGTGCAGAAGGGAGGGTTTTGGATTCTTGGATAATTGGGGCTCTTTCTGGGGTAGGTGGGACCTCTACAAGCAGATGGTCTTCATCTGAACCGGAGGGGTACCAATATCTTCGGGGGGAAATTCGCTAAGGCTATTGGGGTGGGTTTAAACTAATCCAGAAGGGGGATGGGAACCAAAATTGTAGTTCGAGTATAGAAAAGGATGAGAGGAGGGAGGTCCAAAATCAAGTTTCAGGGACGCAAGATGGCACCGGCAAGCAAGAAGTTCAATGCCGGGAGCATCCAGAATAAGGTGGGTAAACTTGCAGCATGGGTTGGTACCTGGGCTTCGATGTTGTGGCCATTTCGGAGACATGGATAGAGCAGGGACAGGAATGGTTGTTGCAAGTTCCAGGATTTAGATGTTTCAGTAAGAATGGAGAAGATGGTAAAAGAGGGGGAGGTTTTTTTTTAGATTAGATTACAGTGTGGAAACAGGCCCTTCGACCCAACAAGTCCACACCGACCCGCCGAAGCGAAACCCACCCATACCCCTACATTTACTCCTTATCTAACACTACGGGCAATTTAGTATGGCCAATTCACCTGACCCTGCACATCTTTGGACTGTGGGAGGAAACCGGAGCACCCGGAGGAAACCCACGCAGACACGGGGAGAACGTGCAAACTCCACACAGTCAGTCGCCTGAGGCGGGAATTGAACCCGGGTCTCTGGCGCTGTGAGGCAGCAGTGCTAACCACTGTGCCACCGTGCCGCCCACAGTCAGTCGCCTGAGGCGGGACTGGCATTGTGGCATTGTTGGTCAAGGACAGTATTACAGTTGCAGAAAGTATGTTAGGGGACTCGTCAACTGAGGTAGTATGGGCTGAGGTTAGAAACAGGAAAGGAGAGGTCACGCTGTTGGGAGTTTTCTATAGGCCTCCGAATAGTTCCAGAGATGTAGAGGAAAGGATAGCAAAGATGATTCTGGATAGGAGTGAGAGAGAGGGTAATTGTTATGGGGGACTTCAACTTTCCAAATATTGATTGGGAACACTATAGTACGAGTACTATAGATGAGTCAGTTTTTGTCCAGTGTGTGCAGGAGGGCTTCCTGACACAGTATGTAGATAGGCCAACAAGGGGCGAAACCACATTAGATTTGGTACTGGGTAATGAGCCCGGCCAGGTGTTAGACTTGGAAGTAGGTGAGCACTTTGGTGATAGCGATCACAATTCTGTTATGTTTACTTTAGTGATAGAAAGAGATAGGTGTATACCACTGGGCAAGAGTTACAGCTGGGGAAAGGCAATTAGGATGCGATTAGGCAAGATTTAGGAAGCATAGGATGGGGAAGGAAACTGCAGGGGATGGGCACATTAGAAATGTGGAGCTTATTCAGGGAAAAGCTCCTGAGTGTCCTAGATAAGTATGTACCTGTCAGGCAGGGAGGAAGCTGTAGAGCGCGGGAGCCGTGGTTTATGAAGGAGGTGGAATCTCTGGTCAAGAGGAAGAAGAAGGCTTATGTTAGGATGAGATGTGAAGGCTCAGTTAGGGCGCTTGAGGGTTACAAGGTAGCCAGGAAAGGCCTAAAGAGAGAGCTCAGAAGAGCCAGGAGGAGACATGAGAAGTTGTTGGTGGATAGGATCAGGGTTAACCCTCAGGCTTTCTATAGGTATTTAAGGAATAAAAGAATGACGAGAGTAAGATTAGGACCAATCAAGGATAGTAGTGGGAAGTTGTGTGTGGTGTCAGAGGAGGTAGGGGAAGCACTAAATGAATATTTTTCAACAGTATTCACTCTAGAAAACGACAATGTTGTCAAGGAGAATACTGAGGTACAGGCTACTAGACTGGGGGTGGGATTGAGGTTCACAAGGAAGAGGTATTAGAAATCCTGCAGAGCGTGAAAATAGATAAGTCCCCTGGGCCGGATGGGATTTATCCTAGGATCCTCTGGGAAGCCGGGGAGGAGATTGCTGAGCCTTTGGCATTGATCTTTAAATCGTCATTGTCTACAAGAATAGTGCCAGAAGGCTGGAGGATAGCAAATGTGGTTCCCCTGTTCCAGAAGGGGAGTAGAGACAACCCTGGTAATCATAGACCAGTGAGCCTTACTTCGATTGTTGGTAAAGTGTTGGAAAAGGTTATAAGAGATAGGATTTATAATCATCTAGAAAAGAATAATTTGATTAGGGACAGTCAACACGGATTTGTGAAGGGTAGGTCGTGCCTCACAAACCTTATTAAGTTCTTTGAGAAGGTGACCAAACAGATAGATGAGAGTAAACCGGTTGATGTGGTGTATATGGATTTCAGCAAGGCGTTCGCTAAGGTTCCCCACAGTAGGCTATTATACAAAATGGAATGGGATTGTGGGAGATATAGCAGTTTGGATCAGTAATTGGCTTGCTGAAAGAAGACAGAGGGTGGTGGTTGATGGGAAATATTCATCCTGGAGTCCAGTTACCAGTGGTGTACCGCAAGGGTCGGTGTTGGGTCCACTGCTGTTCGTCATTTTTATAAATGACCTGGATGAGTGCGTAGAAGGGCGGGTTAGTAAATTTGCAGATGACACTAAGGTTGGTGGAGTTGTGGGTAGTGACGAAGGAAGTTGTAGGTTACAGAGAGACATAGATAAGCTGCAGAGCTGGGCTGAGAGGTGGCAAATGGAGTTTAATGTGGACAAGTGTGAGGTGATTCACTTTGATCAGAGTAACCGGAATGCAAAGTACTGGGCTAATGGTAAGATTCTTGGTAGTGTAGATGAGCAGCGAGATCTCGTTGTCCAGGTACACAGATCCTTGAAAGTTGCCACCCAGGTTGACAGGGTTGTTAAGAAGGCATACGGTGTTTTAGCTTTTATTAATAGAGGGATCGAGTTCCGGAACCATGAGGTTATGCTGCAGCTGTACAAAACTCTGGTGCGGCCGCACTTGGAGTATTGTGTACAGTTCTGGTCACCGCATTATAAGAAGGATGTGAAAGCTTTGGAAAGGGTACAGAGGAGATTTACTAGGATGTTGCCTGGTATGGAGGGAAGGTCTTACGAGGAAAGGCTGAGGGACTTGAGGTTATTTGCAATAGAGAGAAGAAGGTTGAGAGAGAGACTTAATAGAGACATACAAGATGATCAAATGGTTACATCGGGTGGACAGGGAGAGCCTTTTTCCAAGTATGGTAACGGTGAGCACAAGGAGGCATAGCTTTAAATTGAGCGGTGATAGATGTAGGACAGATGTCAGATGTAGTTTCTTTATTCAGAGAGTAGTAAGGGTATGGAATGCTTTGCCTGCATCCGTAGTAGATTCACCAACTTTAAGTACATTTAAGTCGTCATTAGACAAGCATATGGACGTACATGGAATAGTGTAGGTTAGATGGGCTTCAGATTGGTATGACAGGTCGGCACAACATCGAGGGCCGAAGGGCCTGTACTGCGCTGTAATGTTCTAGGTTCTATGTTCTCCTTCAGAATCTCATCCTTTTCCCTTCCTATATTGTTGGTTCCAATGTGTACAATGACCGCCTGCTGGTCTTCTCCCCTTTGAGAACATTCTGCACCCTCTCTGAGACATCCTTGATCCTGGCACCGGAAGGCAACATACTATTCTGATTTTTCACTGCTGGCCACAGAAACGCCTATCTCTGTCTCTGACTGGAGTATCCCCTATCACAATCTGACCTACCCCTCAGTACATTAGAGCCATTTGTGGTACCAGAAACATGGCTGTTTGTGCTACATTCCCCCAAGTGTCTATCACACTCTACATTTTCTAAAATAGCATACTTGTTTGAGATGGCGCTAGCCACTATTTGCCTATCTCTCTTACCTTTCCTGGAGTTAACCAACTATATGACAGTATCTGCGACTTTTCCCCTTCTTATAATTGCATCCATCACACCCCCTAGCTCTTGTAAATTCCTTATTGCCTCTAACTGCTGCTCCAACCGATCCATTCGATCTGATAGGATTCACAACCAAAGACACTTCCTGCAGACATAATCATCAGTAACACGTAAATTCTCTTGAAATTCCCACATCCTACTGGAAGAGCGCATTATTCTATTGAGGGCCATCTTTGTTTATTCACAATCTACAACCCAGAAAATAACACCATCTTATTGCTGTAAAAAAAACTCTGCTCCAGGCTAACTTAAAATTTAATCAAGAGACAGATTTCAATAAAACATTTAATCAAGAAAGAACCCACTCTACTCACTATTGTAGATTTACAGTAAGGCTACACTGAAAAACTATGCACTTATCTGTTCCTGTGCAGTGAGCTCTCCTACACAGGTTTCTCCTCTGAATTTCGCTGTTTGTTCATTTTCCCAGACGCACTCCGATGTCCAGAGATATTTGAACTTAAACAGCACAAGCAGTAACTGTGCAGATTCACTGCTGTGTCAGACAGCTGTATAGGTTTCTTTGAGATTCTGAAGGGAGATTACAGAGAGTTAGGCAGAAATTTAAAAAGGACGCCCTCAAGGGTAGTAATATCTGGATTACTCCCAGTGCTACGAGCTAGTGAGGGCAGGAATAGGAGGATAGAGCAGATGAATGCATGGCTGAGGAGCTGGTGTATGGGAGAAAGATTCATGTTTTTGGATCATTGGAATCTCTTTTGGGGTAGAAGTGACCTGTACAAGAAGGACGGATTGCACCTAAATTGGAAGGGGACTAATATATTGGCAGGGAAATTTGCTAGAACTGCTCGGGAGGATTTAAACTAGTAAGGGGAGGGGTGTGGGACCCAGGGAGATAGTGAGGAAAGAGATCAATCTGAGACTGGTACAGCTGAGAACAGAAGCGAGTCAAACAATCAGGGCAGGGAGGGACAAGGTAGGACTAATAAATTAAACTGCATTTATTTCAATGCAAGGGGCCTAACAGGGAAGGCAGATGAACTCAGGGCATGGTTAGGAACATGGGACTGGGATATCATAGCAATCACAGAAACAGGGCTCAGGGATGGGCAGGATTGACAGCTTAATGTTCCAGGATACAAATGCTACAGGAAGGATAGAAAGGGAGGCAAGAGAGGAGGGGGAGTGGCATTTTTGATAAGGGATAGCATTACAGCTGTGCTGAGGGAGGATATTCCCGGAAATACATCCAGGGAAGTTATTTGTGGGGAACTGAGAAATAAGAAAGGGATGATCACCTTATTGGGATTGTATTATAGACCCCCCCAATAGTCAGAGGGAAATTGAGAAACAAACTTGTAAGGAGATCTCAGCTTTCTGTAAGAATTATAGGGTGGTTATGGTAGGGGATTTTAACTTTCCAAACATCGACTGGGACTGCCATAGTGTTAAAGATTTAGATGGAGAGGAATTTTGTAAGTGTGTGCAAGACAATTTTCTGATTCAGTATGTGGATGTACCTACTAGAGAAGGTGCAAAACTTGACCAACTCTTGGGAAATAAGGCAGGGCAGGTGACTGAGGGGTCAATGGGGGAGCACTTTGGGGCCAGCGACCATAATTCTATTCGTTTTAAAATAGTGATGGAAAAGGATAGACCAGATCTAAAAGTTGAAGTTCTAAATTGGAGAAAGGCCAATTATGACGGTATTGGGCAAAAACTTTTGAAAGCTGATTGGAGGCAGATGTTCGCAGGTAAAGGGACGGCTGGAAAATGGGAAGCCTTCAGAAATGAGATAACAAGAATCCAAAGAAACTATATTCCTGTCAGGGAGAAAGGGAAGGCTGGTAGGTATAGGGAATGCTGGATGTCTAAAGAAATTGAGGATTTGCTTAAGAAAAAGAAGAAAGCATATGTCAGGTATAGATAGGATAGGAGAAAGTGAGGACTGCAGATGCCGGAGATCAGAGCTGAAAATGTGTTGCTGGAAAAGCGCAGCAGGTCAGGGAGCATCCAAGGAGCAAGAGAATCGACGTTTCGGGCATGAGTCCTTCTTCAGGAAACTTCCTGGTCGGGCAAAGCACTACTCACTTCCCTTCCTACGATTGTTCAGGTCCTCCGAGGAGGACCTTGCAGAGCTCAGCCAACGCAGGCACACTCACCACACTGCCTCTTCAAGGAACTAGCTGCTGTATTGTGCAACAATCCTAGATATGTCCCAGTGTTAATGGGTGAATGAATGAATGTGTCAGTTACTAAAGGGGTAGGGAGGGTGAGGTAAGGGGGTAAAGGGGTGGAGGGAGTCAGGTAAGGGGGTAAAGGGGTGGAGGGGGTGAGGTACGGGGGTAAAGGGGTGGAGGGAGTGAGGTAAGGGGATAAAGGAGTGGAGGAAGTGAGGTAATGGGGTAAAGGGGTGGAGGGAGTGAGGTAATGGGGTAAAGGGGTGGAGGGAGTGAGGTAACTGGGTAAAGGGGTGGAGGGAGTGAGGTAACTGGGTAAAGGGGTGGAAGGAGTGAGGTAACTGGGTAAAGGGGTGGAGGGAGTGAGGTAACTGGGTAAAGGGGTGGAAGGAGTGAGGTAACTGGGTAAAGGGGTGGAGGGAGTGAGGTAAGGGGGTAAAGGGGTGGAGGGAGTGAGGTAAGGGGGTAAAGGGGTGGAGGGAGTGAGGTAAGGGGGTAAAGGAGTGGAGGGGGTGAGGTAAGGGGGTAAAGGCATGGAAGGAGTGAGGTAAGGGGATAAAGGAGTGGAGGGGGTGAGGTAAGGGGGTAAAGGCATGGAAGGGGGTGAGGTAAGGGGGTAAAGGGGTGGAGGGAGTGAGGTAAGGGGGTAAAGGAGTGGAGGGGGTGAGGTAAGGGGGTAAAGGCATGGAAGGAGTGAGGTAAGGGGGTAAAGGCATGGAAGGAGTGAGGTAAGGGGATAAAGGAGTGGAGGGGGTGAGGTAAGGGGGTAAAGGCATGGAAGGGGGTGAGGTAAGGGGGTAAAGGGGTGGAGGGAGTGAGGTAAGGGGGTAAAGGAGTGGAGGGGGTGAGGTAAGGGGGTAAAGGCATGGAAGGAGTGAGGTAAGGGGGTAAAGGAGTGAAGGGGGTGAGATAAGGGGGTAAAGGAGTGAAGGGGGTGAGGTAAGGGGGTAAAGGAGTGGAGGGAGTGAGGTAAGTGGGTAAAGGAGTGGAGGGAGTGAGGTAAGGGGATAAAGGAGTGGAGGGGGTGAGGTACGGGGGTAAAGGAGTGTTGGGAGTGAGGTAAGGGGATAAAGGGGTGGAGGGAGTGAGGTAAGGGGATAAAGGGGTGGAGGGGGTGAGATAAGGGGGTAAAGGAGTGAAGGAGGTGAGGTACGGGGGTAAAGGAGTGGAGGGAGTGAGGTAAGGGGATAAAGGGATGGAGGGAGTGAGTTAAGGGGGTAAAGGAGTGGAGGGGGTGAGGTAAGGGGGTAAAGGAGTAGAGGGAGTGAGGTAAGGGGATAAAGGTGTGGAGGGAGTGAGGTAAGGGGATAAAGGTGTGGAGAGAGTGAGGTAAGGAGATAAAGGAGTGGAGAGAGTGAGGTAAGGGGATAAAGGGGTGGAGGGAGTGAGGTAAGGTGGTAAAGGGGTGGAGGGAGTGAGGTAAGGAGATAAAGGGGTGGAGAGAGTGAGGTAAGGGGATAAAGGGGTGGAGGGAGTGAGGTAAGGGGATAAAGGTGTGGAGGGAGTGAGGTAAGGTGGTAAAGGGGTGGAGAGAGTGAGGTAAGGGGGTAAAGGGGTTGAGGGGGTGAGGTAAGGGGGTAAAGGGGTGGAGAGAGTGAGGTAAGGGGGTAAAGGGGTTGAGGTGGTGAGGTAAGGGGGTAAAGGGGTTGAGGGGGTGAGGTAAGGAGGTGCTGAGGTAATTGGATAAAAGGGTGGAGGGGGTGAGGTAATTAGATAAAAGGGTGGAGGGGGTGAGGTATTTGGATAAAAGGGTGGAGGGGGTGAGGTAATTGGATAAAAGAGTGGAGGGGGTGAGGTAATTGGATAAAGGGATGGAGGGAGTGAGGTAAGGGGGTAAACGGGTGGAGGGGGTGAGGTAAGGGGGTAAAGGGGTGGAGGGAGTGAGGTGACTCTTGGGTCACGTGAATTGGGTTCAAGAGGATTGTCGTTGGGATGTGAAACCCAAGTCTAAGTTGGGCAAACCTGACCTAAACAGGAGACCCAGGTGCTACCTTCATAAGGCTATCAGAGACCAAGAGGCAATACCAAACTAAGCTTGAGCCCAGACCAACCACATGGATACCTGTCCTTTATGGCAAGATTTACACAACAGAACAGGTGACAAAGCAAAATCCAACAGAGTCATGGGTGACAGTACATCCCACCCAACCACCTCAATGGATTCAATACTTTGTACAGAAGGTCAGTGTAACGATGTCACCTATCCCAACAGCCTGTACCCACGGTCACCACGACAGATTGACCTGCTTAAGGATGGAGTCCCTGGCTGTAAACTCAGATCCTGCATCGACCAGCTGGCGGGAGTATTCATTGACATCTATAACTTCTCCTTACTATGATCCGATGTTCCCACCTGCTTCAAAAAGACCACTTTCATTGCACTGCCAAAGAAAAACCATGCCACGTGCCTCACTGACTACCACCTGGTAGCTCAGATGGCCAATATTATGAAATGCTTCAAGAGGTTACTCATGGCTCATATCAACAGTAGCCTCCCAGCCTGCTGCAATCGCTTGCAATTTGCCTCCACAGCAATGGCATCTTCCTGGCCCTATACTTGTCCCTGGAACAGGTACATAAAAAGGATACCCATGTCAGGCTCCTAATTGTGCAGCTCCATCTTTAACATCAACATCCTAAACAAACTCAGCTCCAAACTCCAAATCCTACAACTCTGCTCTCTCCACTGTAACTGGATCCTTGATTTCCTGACTTCAATGTGAGAATTGATGACAACATTTCCTGTGCCATAATCCTTAAGATCAGTGCAGTGCAAGGTTGTGTACTCAGTCCCTACTCTACTCCTTATATACTCACAACTGGATGGCCAAGTTCTGCCCCAACTCTATTTATAAGTTTAGTGACAATACCATCATTGAAGCTGGACATCAAACAATGATGAGACAGATCACAGGAAAGAAATAGAGTGCTTAGCAGCATGATGTAAAGACAACAATCTCTCTATCAGCATCAGCAAAATGAAGGAGCTGGTCATTGACATCGGGGTTGAGTGAAGACACGCCCCGTCTGTATCAATGGTGTTGAGGTGGAAATGGTCGAGGCCATCAAACTCCTGGGGCTGATGATCGTCAATGATCTGTCCTGGTCCACCACGTCAACACAACAGTCAAGAAAGCCCAACAACATCTCTACTTCTTCAGGCAGCTAAGGAAATTCAGCATACCCGCAACGACTTACCGATTTCTATCGATGCACCATAGAAAGCATCCTATCTGGATATATCACAGTGTGCTACAGCAACTGCTCTTTCAAAGACTGCAAGATATTACAGAGATTCATGAACACAGCCCCGTCCATCACGCTAACCAGTCTCCAATCCATTGGCTCCATCTATAATTCCCACTGCCTCAGGAAAGCAGCCAACATCATCAAAGACCTCATCAACCCTGGTTACACCCTGGTTATACTCTCTTCCACCCTCTTTTATCAGGCAGAAGATATACAAGTTTGAATTCACTGACAAACAGATTCAAGAACAGCTTCTTCCCCACTCTTATTAGACTTTTGAACAGACCTCTCAAATATTAATGTTAGTTTATCTGCAGCTTCTCTGTAACACTGTATTCTGCACATTGTTCTGTCCTAATGCACTTTGTACGGTATGGTCTGTCTGTGGAGGACGCAAAGTAACACTTTGCACCTTATCACAGTACGTGACAACAATAAATCAAACTCAAACTTCTGCCGCGATTTCACCTAATAACCGTATTACCAGGGTCACTGCAAGACCTCTATTGCCACTTGCACAGTGTGAGACTGAGAGCTGGACAATCTGCAAAAAGGAACCAGCTCCCCACTGTCCTTGGTTCAGGCAGCTGTGTGATTCCAGCACAGACACATTAATGTTCGCTTTGGCAGCCTTGGCTCAATGCTTCACCCTAACCTCTGAGCTGGAAGCTCAGCACTGAACAACTCGAGAATCCCCATGTTAGCCCCTTCCTAAATCTACCCCAATAACTCCAGCTGCTCTCATCATTTCACTTCAGCTCCACTGGCCTCTGCTCGACTCAATAAACGTCAGCAACTAACAGCCCGGAGTCCAGGTTTTCCCTAAACCCATCCGAAAATTAGCCTTTCATGTAACAACTTCGAATCGGAGGGTCAGTACTGAGGGAGTAACACTCTGTCGGGGGATCAGTACTGAGGGAGTACCACACTGTCGGGGGGTCAGTACTGAGGGAGCGCCACACTGTCGAAGGGTCAGTGCTGAGGGAGTACCGCACTGTCGGGGGGTCAGTACTGAGGGAGTACAACACTGTCGGGGGGTCAGTACTGAGGGAGTACAACACTGTCGGGGGGTCAGTACTGAGGGAGTAACACTCTGTCGGGGGATCAGTACTGAGGGAGTACCATACTGTCGGGGGGTCAGTACTGAGGGAGCGCCACACTGTCGAGGGGTCAGTACTGAGGGAGCGCCACACTGTTGGGGGGTCAGTACTGAGGGAGCGCCACACTGTTGGGGGGTCAGTACTGAGGGAGTACCACACTGTCGGGGGGTCAGTACTGAGGGAGTACCACACTGTCGGGGGGTCAGTACTGAGGGAGTACCACACTGTCGGGGGGTCAGTACTGAGGGAGTACCACACTGTCGGGGGGTCAGTACTGAGGGAGCGCCACACTGTCGAGGGGTCAGTACTGAGGAAGCGCCACACTGTCGGGGGTTCAGTACTGAGGGAGTGCCACACTGACGGGGGGTCAGTACTGAAGGAGTGCCACACTGTCGGGGGGTCGGTACTGAGGGAATGCCGCACTGTTGGAGGGTCAGTGCTGAGGGAGTGTCGCACTGTCCGAGGGTCAGTACCGAAGGTGTGCCACACTGTGGGAGGGTCAGTACTGAGGGAGTGCCACACTGTTGGAGGGTCAGTACTGAGGGAGTGTCACACTGTGGGAAGGTTAGTGCTGAGGGAGCGCCGCACTGTCGGAGGGTCAGTGCTGAGGGAGTGCCACACTGTCGGAGGGTCAGTACTGAAGGAGTGCCGCACTGTTGGAGGGTCAGTACTGAGGGAGTGTCACACTGTCGGAGGGTCAGTGCTGAGGGAGCGCCGCACTGTTGGAGGGTCAGTGCTGAGGGAGTGTCGCACTGTCCGAGGGTCAGTACCGAAGGTGTGCCGCACTGTGGGAGGGTCAGTACTGAGGGAGTGCCACACTGTCGGAGGGTCAGTACTGAAGGTGTGCTGCACTGTCGGAGGGTCAGTGCTGAGGGAGCGCCGCACTGTCGGAGGGTCAGTGCTGAGGGAGTGCCACACTGTCGGAGGGTCAGTACTGAAGGTGTGCCGCACTGTCGAAGGGTCAGTGCTGAGGGAGCGCCGCACTGTCGGAGGGTCAGTGCTGAGGGAGTGCCACACTGTCGGAGGGTCAGTACTGAAGGTGTGCCGCACTGTGGGAGGGTCAGTGCTGAGGGAGTGTCACACTGTCGGAGGGTCAGTACTGAAGGTGTGCCGCACTGTTGGAGGGTCAGTATTGAAGGAGCACCATACTGTCAGTGGACATGGTTTAAGCTAAGGACTTGTTTCCCTGTTGAATTTGTTCAGATCTAAGGAAACTGTGCCAGAACTATGTCATCCTGCTCACAAACACCAAGAGAAATTGAACAGAATCCATTGGCTTCCATGAGATTTTGCAAATTACTAAAGCTGTGTAAAACTGAAATCCAGGATGAGGAGGCACTGGTGTTGGACTGGGGTGGACAAAGTTAAAAATCACACGCCACCAGGTTATAGTCTGACGGGTTTATTTGGAAGCGCTAGCTTTCATCAGGTAGCAGCAACCTGAAAAAGGAGCAGCGCTCCGAAAGCTAGTGCTTCCAAATAAACCTGTGGGACTGCAAGCTGGTGTTGTGTGATTTTTAATTAAAACTGAAAGATATTTCATTGTAGATTCATTCTGGTGCGATTATGAAAATATTAACCACATATTTCCACTTCTGATGCGGACTGTCCATTTCAATGATTTTGAATCATGTACTTTGGATAAGAGAACAGGAATTGTTGATGATGTGAAATTAAATTGACCCATGGCTTCATCAAACTGTGTGAAGTTATCAAAAGAACTATTTCCATCACCAACAAGTTGTTCAGCAGCAGCAGTGCACCCTGTGGCCCAGGTCTCCTGTTGGAGCCAAGTGCCTTCAGCGTGCTGTCAATGGGAATAACAGGAATTCCCTGGGATTTAGAGTAGGACAGAATTAGCCCTTCTGCACACGTTACACTCACATTGGTGCAGTGAAAAGTTTGCAGTGTTGCCTCTCAGTGCCATCTTAAGTACTGCACAAAATGGTACAGACACTTTAATTTTGTCACAGAATAGAAATACTGAAAGAAAAGAGTAGCATGGGAAAACAGAGTTTACAAAGACCAGAATGAGAATTAAAGTATATTTAAAGTACCAAATTATAGTCCTTTTCCAATGAGTCCATGCCACCTTTATGCATCAACCTCAGTCCAGGACTCAGCCTACCTGGGCTCAATCAGCGCCCACTCTGGGATTTCAGGCCATTCCTGGACCCCTCCAGCACCAAGAGGCTTCCATATAAACCAACCAACCCCCAGCAACTGTTCAGAGTGCCCACATAACAGCCTTCCAGGGAAAACAATTTATCAGATAGAAATACAGAGAGAAAATGCAGAGGAGAAACAAGAAAGGTCGTTCAATATTCTGGTGGGAGAACAGAAAGGGTTCACCTTCAGTCAAAGAGAATAATGTTCTCTGCAGCTGGGAAACACTCAGATTAAACAAACAATTGCTTGGCATCATAAGTGTACATTTCCAGAGAGTCAGAAATACCCAGTGTGTAACCCACACACAGAGACAGGGGACAGAGTGCACTCAGAGACAGGGGACAGAGCGCACACAGAGATAGGGGACAGAGTGCACTCAGAGACAGGGGACAGAGTGCACACAGGGACAGGGGACAGAGCGCACACAGGGACAGGGGACAGAGCGCACACAGAGGGACAGAGTGCACACAGAGACAGGGGACAGAGTGCACACAGAGACAGGGGACAGAGCGCACACAGGGACAGGGGACAGAGTGCACACAGAGACAGGGGACAGAGTGCACACAGAGACAGGGAACAGAGTGCACACAGGGACAGGGGACAGAGTGCACTCAGAGACAGGGGACAGAGCGCACACAGAGACAGGGGACAGAGTGCACACAGAGACAGGGGACAGAGTGCACACAGAGACAGGGGACGGAGTGCACACAGGGACAGGGGACAGAGCGCATACAGGGACAGGGGACAGAGCGCACACAGAGGGACAGAGTGCACACAGAGACAGGGGACAGAGCGCACACAGGGACAGGGGACAGAGCACACACAGGGACAGGGGACAGAGTGCACACAGAGACAGGGGACAGAGCACACACAGGGACAGGGGACAGAGCACACACAGGGACAGGGGACAGAGTGCACACAGGGACAGGGGACAGAGTGCACACAGAGACAGGGGACAGAGTGCACACAGAGACAGGGGACAGAGTGCACACAGGGACAGGGGACAGAGCGCACACAGAGACAGGGGACAGAGCGCTCACAGAGACAGGGGACAGAGCGCTCACAGAGACAGGGGACAGAGCGCACTCAGAGACAGGGGACAGAGTGCACACAGTGACAGGACACAAAGCACACACAGAGAGAGGGGACAGAGTGCACACAGGGACAGGGGACAGAGCGCACACAGAGACAGGGGACAGAGCGCTCACAGAGACAGGGGACAGAGTGCACACAGAGACAGGGGACAGAATGCACACACAGAGAGAGGGGACAGAGTGCACACAGGGACAGGGGACAGAGCGCACACAGAGACAGGGGACAGAGCGCTCACAGAGACAGGGGACAGAGTGCACACAGAGACAGGGGACAGAATGCACACAGAGACAGGGGACAGAGCGCAATCAGAGACAGGGGACAGAGTGCACACAGGGACAGGGGACAGAGTGCACACAGAGACAGGGGACAGAGTGCACACAGAGAGAGGGGACAGAGTGCACTCAGAGACAGGGGACAGAGCACACACATAGACAGGGGACAGAGCGCATAAGGGACAGGGGACAGAGCGCACACAGAGTACAGAGTGCACAAAGAGACAGGCGACAGAGCGCACACAGGGACAGGGGACAGATCGCACACATAGACAGGGGACAGAGTGCACACAGGGACAGGGTGCAGAGCACACTTAGGGACAGGTGACAGAGCACACAGGGACAGGGGACAGAGTGCACACAAGGACAGGGTACAGAGTGCACACAGAGACAGGGGACAGAGCGCACACAGAGACAGGGGACAGAGTAAACACAGAGCACACACAGAGACAGGGGACAGAGTAAACACAGAGCACACACAGGGACAGGGGACAGAACGCACACAGGGACAGGGTACAGAGCACACACAGGGACAGGGGACAGAGCGCACACAGGGACAGGACACAGAGTGCACACAGGGACAGGAAACAGAGCACAAACAAAGACATGGGACAGAACGCACACAGGGACAGGGTACAGAGCACACACAGGGACAGGGTACAGAACGCACACAGGGACAGGGGACAGAGCGCACACAGAGACAGGGTACAGAGCACACACAGGGACAGGAAACAGAGCACAAACAAAGACATGGGACAGAGCGCACACAGGGACAGGGTACAGAGCACACACATGAGAGGGGACAGACCGCACAGAGAGACAGGGTACAGAGCGCACACAGGGACAGGGTGCAGAGCACACACAGGGAAGGGGACAGAACACACACAGGGACAGGGGACAGAGTGCACACAGGGACAGGGGACAGAGCACACACAGGGATAGGGGACAGACCACACAGAGAGACAGGGGACAGAGCGCACACAGAGACAGGGGACAGAGCACACACAGAGACAGGGGACAGAGCGCACACAGAGACAGGGGACAGAGTAAACACAGAGCACACACAGAGACAGGGTATAGAACGCACACAGGGACAGGGGACAGAGCGCACACAGGGACAGGGGACAGAGCGCACACAGGGACAGGACACAGAGTGCACACAGGGACAGGACACAGAGTGCACACAGGGACAGGGGACAGAGCACACACAGAGACAGGACACAGAGCGCGCACAGAGACAAGGTACAGAGCGCACACAGAGACAGGACACAGAGACAGGGGACGCAGTGCACACAGAGACAGGGTACAGAGCACACACAGGGACAGGAAACAGAGCACAAACAAAGACATGGGACAGAGCGCACACAGGGACAGGGTACAGAGCACACACATGAGAGGGGACAGACCGCACAGAGAGACAGGGTGCAGAGCACACACAGGGACAGGGGACAGAGTGCACACAGGGACAGGGGACAGAGTGCACACAGGGACAGGGTGCAGAGCACACACAGGGACAGGGGACAGACCACACAGAGAGACAGGGGACAGAGCGCACACAGGGACAGGGGACAAAGTGCACACAGGGACAGGGGACAGAGCGCTCAAAGGGACAGGGGACAGAGCACACAGGGACAGGGACAGGATACAGAGACAGGGGAAAGAGCTCACACAAGGACAGGGGACAGAGCGCACAGAGAGACAGGGGACAGAGCGCACACAGAGACAGGGGACACAGCGCACACAGAGACAGGGGACAGAGTGCACACAGGGACAGGGGACAGAGTGCAAACAGAGACAGGACACAGAGACAGGGGACAGAGAGCACACAGGGACAGGGTACAGAGGGCACACAGGGACAGGGGACAGAGCGCACACAGAGACAGGGGACAGAGTGCACACAGAGACAGGGGACAGAGTGCACACAGAGACAGGGGACAGAGCGCAATCAGAGACAGGGGACAGAGTGCACACAGGGACAGGGGACAGAGTGCACACAGAGACAGGACACAAAGCACACACAGAGAGAGGGGACAGAATGCACACAGGGACAGGGGACAGAGTGCACACAGAGACAGGGGACAGAGTGCACACAGGGACAGGGGACAGAGTGCACACAGAGACAGGGGACAGAGTGCACACAGAGACAGGGGACAGAGTGCACACAGGGACAGGGGACAGAGTGCACACAGGGACAGGGGACAGAGTGCACACAGAGAGAGGGGACAGAGTGCACTCAGAGACAGGGGACAGAGCGCACACAGGGACAGGGGACAGAGTGCACACAGAGACAGGACACAAAGCACACACAGAGAGAGGGGACAGAGTGCACACAGGGACAGGGGACAGAGTGCACACAGAGACAGGGGACAGAGTGCACACAGGGACAGGGGACAGAGTGCACACAGGGACAGGGGACAGAGCGCATAAGGGACAGGGGACAGAGTGCACACAGAGGGACAGAGTGCACAAAGAGACAGGGGACAGAGCGCACACAGGGACAGGGGACAGATCGCACACATAGACAGGGGACAGAGTGCACACAGGGACAGGGTGCAGTGCACACTTAGGGACAGGTGACAGAGCACACACAGGGACAGGGGACAGAGTGCACACAAGGACAGGGTACAGAGTGCACACAGAGACAGGGGACAGAGTGCACAGAGAGACAGGACACAGAGCGCACACAGAGACAGGGGACAGAGCGCACACAGAGACAGGGGACACAGCGCACACAGGGACAGGACACAGAGTGCACACAGGGACAGGACACAGAGTGCACACAGGGACAGGACACAGAGCGCACACAGGGACAGAGCACACACAGGCAGGGGATAGAGTGCACACAGAGACAGGACACAGAGCGCGCACAGAGACAAGGTACAGAGCGCACACAGAGACAGGACACAGAGACAGGGCATGCAGTGCACACAGAGACAGGGGACAGACCGCACAGAGAGACAGGGGACAGAGCGCACACAGGGACAGGGTGCAGAGCGCACACAGGGACAGGGGATAGAGCGCACACAGGGACAGGGGACAGAGTGCACACAGGGACAGGGTGCAGTGCACACACAGGGACAGGGGACAGACCGCACAGAGAGACAGGGGACAGAGTGCACACAGGGACAGGGGACAGAGTGCACACAGGGACAGGGTGCAGAAAACACTCTGGGACAGGGGACAGAGCGCACACAGGGACAGGAGACAGAGTGCACACAGGGACAGGGGACAGAGCACACACAGAGACAGGGTACAGAGCGCACTCAGAGACAGGGGACAGAGTGCACACAGGGACAGGGGACAGAGCGCATACAGGGACAGGGGACAGAGCGCACTCAGAGACAGGGGACGGAGTGCACACAGGGACAGGGGACAGAGCGCATACAGGGACAGGGGACGGAGTGCACACAGGGACAGGGGACAGAGTGCACTCAGAGACAGGGGACAGAGCGCACACAGGGACAGGGGACAGAGTGTACACAGAGACAGGGGACAGAGTGCACACAGAGACAGGGGACGGAGTGCACACAGGGACAGGGGACAGAGCGCACACAGAGACAGGGGACAGAGCGCACACAGGGACAGGGGACAGAGCGCACACAGGGACAGGGGACAGAGTGCACACAGGGACAGGGGACAGAGTGCACACAGGGACAGGGGACAGAGCGCACACAGGGACAGGGGACAGAGTGCACACAGAGACAGGGGACAGAGTGCACACAGGGACAGGGGACAGAGCGCATACAGGGACAGGGGACAGAGCGCACACAGAGACAGGGGTCAGAGCGCACTCAGAGATAGGGGACAGAGTGCACACAGGGACAGGGGGCAGAGTGCACACAGAGACAGGGGACAGAGCGCACACAGGGACAGGGGACAGAGTGCACACAGGGACAGGGGACAGAGTGCACACAGAGACAGGGGACAGAGTGCACACAGGGACAGGGGACTGAGCGCACACAGAGACAGGGGACAGAGCGCACACAGGGACAGGGGACAGAGTGCACACAGAGACAGGGGACAGAGTGCACACAGGGACAGGGGACAGAGCGCATACAGGGACAGGGGACAGAGCGCACACAGAGACAGGGGTCAGAGCGCACTCAGAGATAGGGGACAGAGTGCACACAGGGACAGGGGGCAGAGTGCACACAGAGACAGGGGACAGAGCGCACACAGGGACAGGGGACAGAGTGCACACATAGACAGGGGACACTGTGCACACAGGGACAGGGTGCAGAGCACACTTAGGGACAGGTGACAGAGCACACAGGGACAGGGGACAGAGTGCACACAAGGACAGGGTACAGAGTGCACACAGAGACAGGGGACAGAGCGCACACAGAGACAGGGGACAGAGTAAACACAGAGCACACACAGAGACAGGGGACAGAGTAAACACAGAGCACACACAGGGACAGGGGACAGAACGCACACAGGGACAGGGTACAGAGCACACACAGGGACAGGGGACAGAGCGCACACAGGGACAGGACACAGAGTGCACACAGGGACAGGAAACAGAGCACAAACAAAGACATGGGACAGAACGCACACAGGGACAGGGTACAGAGCACACACAGGGACAGGGTACAGAACGCACACAGGGACAGGGGACAGAGCGCACACAGAGACAGGGTACAGAGCACACACAGGGACAGGAAACAGAGCACAAACAAAGACATGGGACAGAGCGCACACAGGGACAGGGTACAGAGCACACACATGAGAGGGGACAGACCGCACAGAGAGACAGGGTACAGAGCGCACACAGGGACAGGGTGCAGAGCACACACAGGGAAGGGGACAGAACACACACAGGGACAGGGGACAGAGTGCACACAGGGACAGGGGACAGAGCACACACAGGGATAGGGGACAGACCACACAGAGAGACAGGGGACAGAGCGCACACAGAGACAGGGGACAGAGCACACACAGAGACAGGGGACAGAGCGCACACAGAGACAGGGGACAGAGTAAACACAGAGCACACACAGAGACAGGGTATAGAACGCACACAGGGACAGGGGACAGAGCGCACACAGGGACAGGGGACAGAGCGCACACAGGGACAGGACACAGAGTGCACACAGGGACAGGACACAGAGTGCACACAGGGACAGGGGACAGAGCACACACAGAGACAGGACACAGAGCGCGCACAGAGACAAGGTACAGAGCGCACACAGAGACAGGACACAGAGACAGGGGACGCAGTGCACACAGAGACAGGGTACAGAGCACACACAGGGACAGGAAACAGAGCACAAACAAAGACATGGGACAGAGCGCACACAGGGACAGGGTACAGAGCACACACATGAGAGGGGACAGACCGCACAGAGAGACAGGGTGCAGAGCACACACAGGGACAGGGGACAGAGTGCACACAGGGACAGGGGACAGAGTGCACACAGGGACAGGGTGCAGAGCACACACAGGGACAGGGGACAGACCACACAGAGAGACAGGGGACAGAGCGCACACAGGGACAGGGGACAAAGTGCACACAGGGACAGGGGACAGAGCGCTCAAAGGGACAGGGGACAGAGCACACAGGGACAGGGACAGGATACAGAGACAGGGGAAAGAGCTCACACAAGGACAGGGGACAGAGCGCACAGAGAGACAGGGGACAGAGCGCACACAGAGACAGGGGACACAGCGCACACAGGGACAGGGGACAGAGTGCAAACAGAGACAGGACACAGAGACAGGGGACAGAGAGCACACAGGGACAGGGTACAGAGGGCACACAGGGACAGGGGACAGAGCGCACACAGAGACAGGGGACAGAGTGCACACAGAGACAGGGGACAGAGTGCACACAGAGACAGGGGACAGAGCGCAATCAGAGACAGGGGACAGAGTGCACACAGGGACAGGGGACAGAGTGCACACAGAGACAGGACACAAAGCACACACAGAGAGAGGGGACAGAATGCACACAGGGACAGGGGACAGAGTGCACACAGAGACAGGGGACAGAGTGCACACAGGGACAGGGGACAGAGTGCACACAGAGACAGGGGACAGAGTGCACACAGGGACAGGGGACAGAGTGCACACAGGGACAGGGGACAGAGTGCACACAGGGACAGGGGACAGAGTGCACACAGAGAGAGGGGACAGAGTGCACTCAGAGACAGGGGACAGAGCGCACACAGGGACAGGGGACAGAGTGCACACAGAGACAGGACACAAAGCACACACAGAGAGAGGGGACAGAGTGCACACAGGGACAGGGGACAGAGTGCACACAGAGACAGGGGACAGAGTGCACACAGAGACAGGGGACAGAGTGCACACAGGGACAGGGGACAGAGTGCACACATAGACAGGGGACAGAGCGCATAAGGGACAGGGGACAGAGTGCACACAGAGGGACAGAGTGCACAAAGAGACAGGGGACAGAGCGCACACAGGGACAGGGGACAGATCGCACACATAGACAGGGGACAGAGTGCACACAGGGACAGGGTGCAGTGCACACTTAGGGACAGGTGACAGAGCACACACAGGGACAGGGGACAGAGTGCACACAAGGACAGGGTACAGAGTGCACACAGAGACAGGGGACAGAGTGCACAGAGAGACAGGACACAGAGCGCACACAGAGACAGGGGACAGAGCGCACACAGAGACAGGGGACACAGCGCACACAGGGACAGGACACAGAGTGCACACAGGGACAGGACACAGAGTGCACACAGGGACAGGACACAGAGCGCACACAGGGACAGAGCACACACAGGCAGGGGATAGAGTGCACACAGAGACAGGACACAGAGCGCGCACAGAGACAAGGTACAGAGCGCACACAGAGACAGGACACAGAGACAGGGCATGCAGTGCACACAGAGACAGGGGACAGACCGCACAGAGAGACAGGGGACAGAGCGCACACAGGGACAGGGTGCAGAGCGCACACAGGGACAGGGGATAGAGCGCACACAGGGACAGGGGACAGAGTGCACACAGGGACAGGGTGCAGTGCACACACAGGGACAGGGGACAGACCGCACAGAGAGACAGGGGACAGAGTGCACACAGGGACAGGGGACAGAGTGCACACAGGGACAGGGTGCAGAAAACACTCTGGGACAGGGGACAGAGCGCACACAGGGACAGGAGACAGAGTGCACACAGGGACAGGGGACAGAGCGCACTCAGAGACAGGGGACGGAGTGCACACAGGGACAGGGGACAGAGCGCATACAGGGACAGGGGACGGAGTGCACACAGGGACAGGGGACAGAGTGCACTCAGAGACAGGGGACAGAGCGCACACAGGGACAGGGGACAGAGTGCACACAGAGACAGGGGACGGAGTGCACACAGGGACAGGGGACAGAGCGCACACAGAGACAGGGGACAGAGCGCACACAGGGACAGGGGACAGAGTGCACACAGGGACAGGGGACAGAGTGCACACAGGGACAGGGGACAGAGCGCACACAGGGACAGGGGACAGAGTGCACACAGAGACAGGGGACAGAGTGCACACAGGGACAGGGGACAGAGTGCACACAGGGACAGGGGACAGAGCGCACACAGGGACAGGGGACAGAGCGCACACAGAGACAGGGGGCAGAGTGCACACAGAGACAGGGGACAGAGCGCACACAGGGACAGGGGACAGAGTGCACACAGGGACAGGGGACAGAGTGCACACAGAGACAGGGGACAGAGTGCACACAGAGACAGGGGACAGAGTGCACACAGGGACAGGGGACTGAGCGCACACAGAGACAGGGGACAGAGCGCACACAGGGACAGGGGACAGAGTGCACACAGAGACAGGGGACAGAGTGCACACAGGGACAGGGGACAGAGTGCACACAGAGACAGGGGACAGAGCGCACACAGGGAATGGGGACAGAGCGCATACAGGGACAGGGGACAGAGCGCACACAGAGACAGGGGTCAGAGCGCACTCAGAGATAGGGGACAGAGTGCACACAGGGACAGGGGGCAGAGTGCACACAGAGACAGGGGACAGAGCGCACACAGGGACAGGGGACAGAGTGCACACAGGGACAGGGGACAGAGTGCACACAGAGACAGGGGACAGAGTGCACACAGGGACAGGGGACTGAGCGCACACAGAGACAGGGGACAGAGTGCACACAGGGACAGGGGACAGAGTGCACACAGGGACAGGGGACAGAGTGCACACAGAGAGAGGGGACAGAGTGCACTCAGAGACAGGGGACAGAGCACACACATAGACAGGGGACAGAGCGCATAAGGGACAGGGGACAGAGCGCACACAGAGGAACAGAGTGCACAAAGAGACAGGGGACAGAGCGCACACAGGGACAGGGGACAGAGTGCACACAGGGACAGGGTGCAGAGCACACTTAGGGACAGGTGACAGAGCACACAGGGACAGGGGACCAGGTGCACACAGAGACAGGACACAAAGCACACACAGAGAGAGGGGACAGAATGCACACAGGGACAGGGGACAGAGTGCACACAGGGACAGGGGACAGAGTGCACACAGGGACAGGGGACAGAGTGCACACAGAGAGAGGGGACAGAGTGCACTCAGAGACAGGGGACAGAGCGCACACAGGGACAGGGGACAGTGTGCACACAGAGACAGGACACAAAGCACACACAGAGAGAGGGGACAGAGTGCACACAGGGACAGGGGACAGAGTGCACACAGAGACAGGGGACAGAGTGCACACAGGGACAGGGGACAGAGTGCACACATAGACAGGGGACAGAGCGCATAAGGGACAGGGGACAGAGTGCACACAGAGGGACAGAGTGCACAAAGAGACAGGGGACAGAGCGCACACAGGGACAGGGGACAGATCGCACACATAGACAGGGGACAGAGTGCACACAGGGACAGGGTGCAGTGCACACTTAGGGACAGGTGACAGAGCACACACAGGGACAGGGGACAGAGTGCACACAAGGACAGGGTACAGAGTGCACACAGAGACAGGGGACAGAGTGCACAGAGAGACAGGACACAGAGCGCACACAGAGACAGGGGACAGAGCGCACACAGAGACAGGGGACACAGCGCACACAGGGACAGGACACAGAGTGCACACAGGGACAGGACACAGAGTGCACACAGGGACAGGACACAGAGCGCACACAGGGACAGAGCACACACAGGCAGGGGATAGAGTGCACACAGAGACAGGACACAGAGCGCGCACAGAGACAAGGTACAGAGCGCACACAGAGACAGGACACAGAGACAGGGCATGCAGTGCACACAGAGACAGGGGACAGACCGCACAGAGAGACAGGGGACAGAGCGCACACAGGGACAGGGTGCAGAGCGCACACAGGGACAGGGGATAGAGCGCACACAGGGACAGGGGACAGAGTGCACACAGGGACAGGGTGCAGTGCACACACAGGGACAGGGGACAGACCGCACAGAGAGACAGGGGACAGAGTGCACACAGGGACAGGGGACAGAGTGCACACAGGGACAGGGTGCAGAAAACACTCTGGGACAGGGGACAGAGCGCACACAGGGACAGGAGACAGAGTGCACACAGAGACAGGGGACGGAGTGCACACAGGGACAGGGGACAGAGCGCATACAGGGACAGGGACGGAGTGCACACAGGGACAGGGGACAGAGTGCACTCAGAGACAGGGGACAGAGCGCACACAGGGACAGGGGACAGAGTGCACACAGAGACAGGGGACAGAGTGCACACAGAGACAGGGGACGGAGTGCACACAGGGACAGGGGACAGAGCGCACACAGAGACAGGGGACAGAGCGCACACAGGGACAGGGGACAGAGCGCACACAGGGACGGGGACAGAGTGCACACAGGGACAGGGGACAGAGTGCACACAGGGACAGGGGACAGAGGACACACAGAGACAGGGGACGGAGTGCACACAGGGACAGGGGACAGAGCGCATACAGGGACAGGGGACGGAGTGCACACAGGGACAGGGGACAGAGTGCACTCAGAGACAGGGGACAGAGCGCACACAGGGACAGGGGACAGAGTGCACACAGAGACAGGGGACAGAGTGCACACAGAGACAGGGGACGGAGTGCACACAGGGACAGGGGACGGAGCGCACACAGGGACAGGGGACAGAGCGCACACAGGGACAGGGGACAGAGCGCACACAGGGACGGGGACAGAGCGCACACAGAGACAGGGGACAGAGCGCACACAGGGACAGGGGACAGAGTGCACACAGAGACAGGGGACAGAGTGCACACAGGGACAGGGGACAGAGCGCATACAGGGACAGGGGACAGAGCGCACACAGAGACAGGGGTCAGAGCGCACTCAGAGATAGGGGACAGAGTGCACACAGGGACAGGGGGCAGAGTGCACACAGAGACAGGGGACAGAGCGCACACAGGGACAGGGGACAGAGTGCACACAGGGACAGGGGACAGTGTGCACACAGAGACAGGGGACAGAGTGCACACAGGGACAGGGGACTGAGTGCACACAGAGACAGGGGACAGAGTGCACACAGGGACAGGGGACAGAGTGCACACAGGGACAGGGGACAGAGTGCACACAGAGAGAGGGGACAGAGTGCACTCAGAGACAGGGGACAGAGCACACACATAGACAGGGGACAGAGCGCATAAGGGACAGGGGACAGAGCGCACACAGAGGGACAGAGTGCACAAAGAGACAGGGGACAGAGCGCACACAGGGACAGGGTGCAGAGCACACTTAGGGACAGGTGACAGAGCACACAGGGACAGGGGACAGAGTGCACACAAGGACAGGGTACAGAGCACACTTAGGGACAGGTGACAGAGCACACAGGGACAGGGGACAGAGCGCACACAGGGACAGGGGACAGAGCGCACACAGAGACAGGGGACAGAGTAAACACAGAGCACACACAGAGACAGGGTATAGAACGCACACAGGGACAGGGGACACAGCGCACACAGAGACAGGGGACAGAGCGCACACAGAGACAGGGGACAGAGTAAACACAGAGCACACACAGAGACAGGGGACAGAGCGCACACAGAGACAGGGGACAGAGCGCACACAGAGACAGGGGACAGAGCGCACACAGGGACAGGGGACAGAGTGCACACAGGGACAGGGGACAGAGCACACACAGAGACAGGGGACAGAGCGCACACAGAGACAGGGGACAGAGTGCACACAGGGACAGGGGACAGAGTGCACACAGAGACAGGACACAAAGCACACACAGAGAGAGGGAACAGAGTGCACACAGGGACAGGGGACAGAGTGCACACAGGGACAGGAGACTGAGCGCACACAGAGACAGGGGACAGAGTGCACACAGGGACAGGGGACAGAGTGCACACAGAGACAGGGGACAGAGTGCACACAGAGAGAGGGGACAGAGTGCACTCAGAGACAGGGGACAGAGCACACACATAGACAGGGGACAGAGCGCACACAGAGGGACAGAGTGCACAAAGAGACAGGGGACAGAGCGCACACAGGGTCAGGGGACAGATCGCACACATAGACAGGGGACAGAGTGCACACAGGGACAGGGTGCAGAGCACACTTAGGGACAGGTGACAGAGCACACAGGGACAGGGGACAGAGTGCACACAAGGACAGGGTACAGAGTGCACACAGAGACAGGGGACAGAGCGCACACAGAGACAGGGGACAGAGCGCACACAGAGACAGGGGACAGAGTAAACACAGAGCACACACAGAGACAGGGTATAGAACGCACACAGGGACAGGGGACACAGCGCACACAGGGACAGGACACAGAGTGCACACAGGGACAGGACACAGAGTGCACACAGGGACAGGACACAGAGCGCACACAGGGACAGAGCACACACAGGCAGGGATAGAGTGCACACAGAGACAGGACACAGAGCGCGCACAGAGACAAGGTACAGAGCGCACACAGAGACAGGACACAGAGACAGGGCATGCAGTGCACACAGAGACAGCGTACAGAACGCACAGAGAGACAGGGTACAGAGCACACACAGAGACAGGGGACAGACCGCACAGAGAGACAGGGTACAGAGCGCACACAGGGACAGGGTGCAGAGCGCACACAGGGACAGGGGATAGAGCGCACACAGGGACAGGGGACAGAGTGCACACAGGGACAGGGTGCAGTGCACACACAGGGACAGGGGACAGACCGCACAGAGAGACAGGGGACAGAGTGCACACAGGGACAGGGGACAGAGTGCACACAGAGAGAGGGGACAGAGTGCACTCAGAGACAGGGGACAGAGCACACACATAGACAGGGGACAGAGCGCATAAGGGACAGGGGACAGAGCGCACACAGAGGAACAGAGTGCACAAAGAGACAGGGGACAGAGCGCACACAGGGACAGGGGACAGAGTGCACACAGGGACAGGGTGCAGAGCACACTTAGGGACAGGTGACAGAGCACACAGGGACAGGGGACAGAGTGCACACAGAGACAGGACACAAAGCACACACAGAGAGAGGGGACAGAATGCACACAGGGACAGGGGACAGAGTGCACACAGAGACAGGGGACAGAGTGCACACAGAGACAGGGGACAGAGTGCACACAGGGACAGGGGACAGAGTGCACACAGGGACAGGGGACAGAGTGCACACAGAGAGAGGGGACAGAGTGCACTCAGAGACAGGGGACAGAGCGCACACAGGGACAGGGGACAGTGTGCACACAGAGACAGGACACAAAGCACACACAGAGAGAGGGGACAGAGTGCACACAGGGACAGGGGACAGAGTGCACACAGAGACAGGGGACAGAGTGCACACAGAGACAGGGGACAGAGTGCACACAGGGACAGGGGACAGAGTGCACACATAGACAGGGGACAGAGCGCATAAGGGACAGGGGACAGAGTGCACACAGAGACAGGGGACAGAGCGCACACAGGGACAGGGGACAGATCGCACACATAGACAGGGGACAGAGTGCACACAGGGACAGGGTGCAGTGCACACTTAGGGACAGGTGACAGAGCACACACAGGGACAGGGGACAGAGTGCACACAAGGACAGGGTACAGAGTGCACACAGAGACAGGGGACAGAGTGCACAGAGAGACAGGACACAGAGCGCACACAGAGACAGGGGACAGAGCGCACACAGAGACAGGGGACACAGCGCACACAGGGACAGGACACAGAGTGCACACAGGGACAGGACACAGAGTGCACACAGGGACAGGACACAGAGCGCACACAGGGACAGAGCACACACAGGCAGGGGATAGAGTGCACACAGAGACAGGACACAGAGCGCGCACAGAGACAAGGTACAGAGCGCACACAGAGACAGGACACAGAGACAGGGCATGCAGTGCACACAGAGACAGGGGACAGACCGCACAGAGAGACAGGGGACAGAGCGCACACAGGGACAGGGTGCAGAGCGCACACAGGGACAGGGGATAGAGCGCACACAGGGACAGGGGACAGAGTGCACACAGGGACAGGGTGCAGTGCACACACAGGGACAGGGGACAGACCGCACAGAGAGACAGGGGACAGAGTGCACACAGGGACAGGGGACAGAGTGCACACAGGGACAGGGTGCAGAAAACACTCTGGGACAGGGGACAGAGCGCACACAGGGACAGGAGACAGAGTGCACACAGGGACAGGGGACAGAGCGCACTCAGAGACAGGGGACGGAGTGCACACAGGGACAGGGGACAGAGCGCATACAGGGACAGGGACGGAGTGCACACAGGGACAGGGGACAGAGTGCACTCAGAGACAGGGGACAGAGCGCACACAGGGACAGGGGACAGAGTGCACACAGAGACAGGGGACAGAGTGCACACAGAGACAGGGGACGGAGTGCACACAGGGACAGGGGACAGAGCGCACACAGAGACAGGGGACAGAGCGCACACAGGGACAGGGGACAGAGCGCACACAGGGACGGGGACAGAGTGCACACAGGGACAGGGGACAGAGTGCACACAGGGACAGGGGACAGAGGACACACAGAGACAGGGGACGGAGTGCACACAGGGACAGGGGACAGAGTGCACACAGAGACAGGGGACGGAGTGCACACAGGGACAGGGGACAGAGCGCATACAGGGACAGGGGACGGAGTGCACACAGGGACAGGGGACAGAGTGCACTCAGAGACAGGGGACAGAGCGCACACAGGGACAGGGGACAGAGTGCACACAGAGACAGGGGACAGAGTGCACACAGAGACAGGGGACGGAGTGCACACAGGGACAGGGGACAGAGCGCACACAGAGACAGGGGACAGAGCGCACACAGGGACAGGGGACAGAGCGCACACAGGGACGGGGACAGAGCGCACACAGAGACAGGGGACAGAGCGCACACAGGGACAGGGGACAGAGTGCACACAGAGACAGGGGACAGAGTGCACACAGGGACAGGGGACAGAGCGCATACAGGGACAGGGGACAGAGCGCACACAGAGACAGGGGTCAGAGCGCACTCAGAGATAGGGGACAGAGTGCACACAGGGACAGGGGGCAGAGTGCACACAGAGACAGGGGACAGAGCGCACACAGGGACAGGGGACAGAGTGCACACAGGGACAGGGGACAGTGTGCACACAGAGACAGGGGACAGAGTGCACACAGGGACAGGGGACTGAGCGCACACAGAGACAGGGGACAGAGTGCACACAGGGACAGGGGACAGAGTGCACACAGGGACAGGGGACAGAGTGCACACAGAGAGAGGGGACAGAGTGCACTCAGAGACAGGGGACAGAGCACACACATAGACAGGGGACAGAGCGCATAAGGGACAGGGGACAGAGCGCACACAGAGGGACAGAGTGCACAAAGAGACAGGGGACAGAGCGCACACAGGGACAGGGTGCAGAGCACACTTAGGGACAGGTGACAGAGCACACAGGGACAGGGGACAGAGTGCACACAAGGACAGGGTACAGAGCACACTTAGGGACAGGTGACAGAGCACACAGGGACAGGGGACAGAGCGCACACAGGGACAGGGGACAGAGCGCACACAGAGACAGGGGACAGAGTAAACACAGAGCACACACAGAGACAGGGTATAGAACGCACACAGGGACAGGGGACACAGCGCACACAGAGACAGGGGACAGAGCGCACACAGAGACAGGGGACAGAGTAAACACAGAGCACACACAGAGACAGGGGACAGAGCGCACACAGAGACAGGGGACAGAGCGCACACAGGGACAGGGGACAGAGCGCACACAGGGACAGGGGACAGAGTGCACACAGGGACAGGGGACAGAGCACACACAGAGACAGGGGACAGAGCGCACACAGAGACAGGGGACAGAGTGCACACAGGGACAGGGGACAGAGTGCACACAGAGACAGGACACAAAGCACACACAGAGAGAGGGAACAGAGTGCACACAGGGACAGGGGACAGAGTGCACACAGGGACAGGAGACTGAGCGCACACAGAGACAGGGGACAGAGTGCACACAGGGACAGGGGACAGAGTGCACACAGAGACAGGGGACAGAGTGCACACAGAGAGAGGGGACAGAGTGCACTCAGAGACAGGGGACAGAGCACACACATAGACAGGGGACAGAGCGCACACAGAGGGACAGAGTGCACAAAGAGACAGGGGACAGAGCGCACACAGGGTCAGGGGACAGATCGCACACATAGACAGGGGACAGAGTGCACACAGGGACAGGGTGCAGAGCACACTTAGGGACAGGTGACAGAGCACACAGGGACAGGGGACAGAGTGCACACAAGGACAGGGTACAGAGTGCACACAGAGACAGGGGACAGAGCGCACACAGAGACAGGGGACAGAGCGCACACAGAGACAGGGGACAGAGTAAACACAGAGCACACACAGAGACAGGGTATAGAACGCACACAGGGACAGGGGACACAGCGCACACAGGGACAGGACACAGAGTGCACACAGGGACAGGACACAGAGTGCACACAGGGACAGGACACAGAGCGCACACAGGGACAGAGCACACACAGGCAGGGATAGAGTGCACACAGAGACAGGACACAGAGCGCGCACAGAGACAAGGTACAGAGCGCACACAGAGACAGGACACAGAGACAGGGCATGCAGTGCACACAGAGACAGCGTACAGAACGCACAGAGAGACAGGGTACAGAGCACACACAGAGACAGGGGACAGACCGCACAGAGAGACAGGGTACAGAGCGCACACAGGGACAGGGTGCAGAGCGCACACAGGGACAGGGGATAGAGCGCACACAGGGACAGGGGACAGAGTGCACACAGGGACAGGGTGCAGAGCACACACAGGGACAGGGGACAGACCGCACAGAGAGACAGGGGACAGAGCGCACACAGGGACAGGAGACAGAGTGCACACAGGGACAGGGGACAGAGCGCACACAGGGACAGGGGACAGAGCGCACACAGGGACAGGGGACAGAGCGCACAGAGTGACAGGGGACAGAGCGCACACAGGGACAGGGGACAGAGTGTACACAGAGACAGGGGACAGAGCGCACACAGGGACAGGGGACAGGGCGCACACAGGGACAGGGGACAGAGCGCACAGAGTGACAGGGGACAGAGCGCACACAGGGACAGGGGACAGAGCGCACACAGGCACAGGGAACAGAGCGCACACAGAGACAGGGTACAGAGCGCACAGAGTGACAGGGGACAGAACGCACACAGAGACAGGAGACAGAGCACACACAGAGACAGGGGACAGAGTGCACACAGAGACAGGGTACAGAGCACACACAGGGACAGGGTACAGAGGGCACACAGAGACAGGACACAGAGACAGGGGACAGAGAGCACACAGAGACAGGGTACAGAGCACACACAGGGACAGGGGACAGAGCGCACACAGAGACAGGGGACAGAGGGCACACAGGGACAGGGAACAGAGCGCACACAGAGACAGGGGACAGAGCGCACACAGAGACAGGGGACAGAGCGCACACAGAGACAGGGGACAGAGCGCACACAGAGACAGGGGACAGAGCACACACAGAGACAGGGGACAGAGCGCACACAGAGACAGGGGACAGAGCGCACACAGAGACAGGGGACAGAGCACACACAGAGACAGGGGACAGAGCGCACACAGAGACAGGGGACAGAGCACACACAGAGACAGGGGACAGAGCACACACAGAGACAGGGGACAGAGCGCACACAGAGACAGGGTACAGAGCGCACACAGAGACAGGGGACAGAGCGCACACAGAGACAGGGGACAGAGCACACACAGAGACAGGGGACAGAGCGCACAGAGAGACAGGGGACAGAGCACACACAGAGACAGGGGACAGAGTAAACACAGAGCACACACAGGGACAGGGGACAGAACGCACACAGGGACAGGGTACAGAGCACACACAGGGACAGGGGACAGAGCACACACAGGGACAGGGGACAGAACACACACAGGGACAGGGGACAGAGCGCACACAGGGACAGGGGACAGAGCGCACACAGGGACAGGGGACAGAGCGCACACAGGGACAGGGGACAGAGTGCACACAGAGACAGGACACAGAGCACACACAGAGGCAGAGGACAGAGCGCGCACAGAGACAGGGGACAGAGTAAACACAGAGCACACACAGGGACAGGGGACAGAACGCACACAGGGACAGGGTACAGAGCACACACAGGGACAGGGGACAGAGCACACACAGTGACAGGGGACAGAGCGCACACAGGGACAGGACACAGAGTGCACACAGGGACAGGGGACAGAGCGCACACAGGGACAGGGGACAGAGTGCACACAGAGACAGGACACAGAGCACACACAGAGGCAGAGGACAGAGCGCGCACAGAGACAGGACACAGAGCGCGCACAGAGACAAGGTACAGAGCGCACACAGAGACAGGACACAGAGACAGGGGACGCAGTGCACACAGAGACAGGGTACAGAGCACACACAGGGACAGGAAACAGAGCACAAACAAAGACATGGGACAGAGCGCACACAGGGACAGTGTACAGAGCACACACATGAGAGGGGACAGACCGCACAGAGAGACAGGGTACAGAGCGCACACAGGGACAGGGTGCAGAGCACACACAGGGACAGGGGACAGAGTGCACACAGGGACAGGGGACAGAGTGCACACAGGGACAGGGGACAGAGTGCACACAGGGACAGGGTGCAGAGCGTGCACAGGGACAGGGGACAGACCACACAGAGAGACAGGGGACAGAGCGCACACAGGGACAGGGGACAAAGTGCACACAGGGACAGGGGACAGAGCGCTCAAAGGGACAGGGGACAGAGCGCACACAGGGACAGGGGACACAGCGCACACAGAGACAGGGGACAGAGAGCACAGAGAGACAGGGGACAGAGCGCACAGAGAGACAGGGGACAGAGCGCACACAGGGACAGGGGACACAGCGCACACAGAGACAGGGGACACAGCGCACACAGAGACAGGGGACAGAGAGCACACAGGGACAGGGGACACAGCGCACACAGAGACAGGGGACACAGCGCACACAGAGACAGGGGACAGAGTGCACACAGGGACAGGGGACAGAGCGCACACAGAGACAGGGGACAGAGCGCAAACAGAGACAGGGGACAGAGCGCACACAGAGACAGGGGACAGAGCGCACACAGAGACAGGGGACAGAGAGCACACAGGGACAGGGGACAGAGGGCACACAGGGACAGGGGACACAGCGCACACAGAGACAGGGGACAGAGGGCACACAGGGACAGGGGACACAGCGCACACAGAGACAGAGGACAGAGGGCACACAGAGACAGGGGACAGAGCGCAAACAGAGACAGGACACAGGGACAGGGTACAGAGGGCTCACAGGGACAGGGGACAGAGTGCACACAGAGACAGGGGACAGAGCACACACAGGGACAGGAAACAGAGCACAAACAAAGACATGGGACAGAGCGCACACAGGGACAGTGTACAGAGCACACACATGAGAGGGGACAGACCGCACAGAGAGACAGGGTACAGAGCGCACACAGGGACAGGGTGCAGAGCACACACAGGGACAGGGGACAGAGTGCACACAGGGACAGGGGACAGAGTGCACACAGGGACAGGGTGCAGAGCGTGCACAGGGACAGGGGACAGACCACACAGAGAGACAGGGGACAGAGCGCACACAGGGACAGGGGACAAAGTGCACACAGGGACAGGGGACAGAGCGCTCAAAGGGACAGGGGACAGAGCGCACACAGGGACAGGGGACACAGCGCACACAGAGACAGGGGACAGAGTGCACAGAGAGACAGGGGACAGAGCGCACAGAGAGACAGGGGACAGAGCGCACACAGGGACAGGGGACACAGCGCACACAGAGACAGGGGACACAGCGCACACAGAGACAGGGGACAGAGAGCACACAGGGACAGGGGACACAGCGCACACAGAGACAGGGGACAGAGCGCACACAGGGACAGGGGACACAGCGCACACAGAGACAGGGGACAGAGGGCACACAGGGACAGGGGACAGAGCGCACACAGAGACAGGGGACAGAGCGCAAACAGAGACAGGGGACAGAGACAGGGGACAGAGAGCACACAGGGACAGGGGACAGAGGGCACACATAGTCAGGGGACAGAGTGCATACAGAGACAGGGGACACAGCGCACACAGAGACAGGGGACAGAGGGCACACAGGGACAGGGGACACAGCGCACACAGAGACAGAGGACAGAGGGCACACAGAGACAGGGGACAGAGCGCAAACAGAGACAGGACACAGGGACAGGGTACAGAGGGCTCACAGGGACAGGGGACAGAGTGCACACAGAGACAGGGGACAGAGCGCAAACAGAGACAGGACACAGAGACAGGGGACAGAGAGCACACAGGGACAGGGGACAGAGGGCACACATAGTCAGGGGACAGAGTGCATACAGAGACAGGGGACAGAGCGCAAACAGAGACAGGACACAGGGACAGGGTACAGAGGGCACACAGGGACAGGGGATAGAGCGCACACAGAGACAGGGGACAGAGGGCACACAGAGACAGGGGACAGAGCACAGACAGGGACAGGGGACAGAGTGCACACAGAGACAGGGGACAGAGCGCATACAGAGACAGGGGACAGAGTGCACACAGGGACAGGGGACAGAGCGCACACAGGGACAGGGTGCAGAGCACACTTAGGGACAGGTGACAGAGCACACAGGGACAGGGGACAGAGCGCACACAGGGACAGGGTGCAGAGCACACTTAGGGACAGGTGACAGAGCACACAGGGACAGGGGACAGAGTGCACACAGGGACAGGGTGCAGAGCACACTTAGGGACAGGTGACAGAGCACACAGGGACAGGACACAGAGCGCACACAGGGACAGGGAACAGAACGCACAGAGAGACAGGACACAGAGCGCACAGAGAGACAGGGGACAGAGCGCACAGAGAGACAGGACACAGAGCGCACAGAGAGACAGGGGACAGAGCGCACACAGAGACAGGGGACACAGCGCACACAGGGACAGGACACAGAGTGCACACAGAGACAGGACACAGAGCGCACACAGGGACAGAGCACACACAGGCAGGGGATAGAGTGCACACAGAGACAGGACACAGCGCGCACAGAGACAAGGTACAGAGCGCACAAAGAGACAGGGGACAAAGTGCACACAGGGACAGGGGACAGAGCGCACAAAGGGACAGGGGACAGAGCGCACAGGGACAGGGACAGGGTACAGAGACAGGGGAAAGAGCTCACACAAGGACAGGGGACAGAGCGCACACAGGGACAGGGGACAGAGCGCACACAGGGACAGGGGACAGAGTGCACACAGGGACAGGGTACAGAGCGCACAGAGAGACAGGGGACAGAGTGCACACAGGGACAGGGGACAGAGCGCACAGAGAGACAGGGGACAGAGTGCACACAGAGACAGGGGACAGATTGCACCCAGGGACAGGGGACAGAGCACACACAGGGACGGGGGACAGAGCGCACAGAGAGACAGGGCACAAAGCGCACGCAGACACAGAACACAGAGTCCACACATAGTCAGGGGACAGAGTGCACACAGGGACAGGGGACAGAGTGTACACAGAGACAGGGGACAGAGCGCAAACAGAGACAGGACACAGAGACAGGGGACAGAGAGCACACAGAGACAGGGGACAGAGGGCACACAGGGACAGGGGACAGAGCGCACACAGAGACAGGGGACAGAGCGCACACAGAGACAGGGGACAGAGCGCAGATAGGTACCGGGCACAGAGGGCACACAGGGACAGGGGACAGAGCGCAGACAGGGACCGGGGACAGAGTGCACACAGGGACAGGACACAGAGCGCGCACAGGGACAGGGGACAGAGCTCACACAGAGACAGGGGACAGAGCACACACAGAGACAGGGGACAGAGTAAACACAGAGCACACACAGAGACTGGGTATAGAACGCACACAGGGACAAGGGACAGAGCGCACACAGGGACAGGGGACAGAGCGCACACAGGGACAGGACACAGAGCGCACACAGGGACAGGGGACAGAGCACACACAGAGACTGGACACAGAGCACACACAGAGGCAGAGGACAGAGCGCACACAGAGACAGGACACAGATTGCGCACAGAGACAAGGTACAGAGCGCACACAGAGACAGGACACAGAGACAGGGGACGCAGTGCACACAGAGACAGCGTACAGAACGCACGCAGGGACAGGGTACAGTGCGCACACAGGGACAGGGTACAGAGCACACACAGAGACAGGGTGCAGAGCACACACAGGGACAGGGGACAGAGTGCACACAGGGACAGGGGACAGAGTGCACAGGGACAGGGTACAGAGACAGGGGAAAGAGCTCACACAAGGACAGGGGACAGAGCACACACAGGGACAGGGGACAAAGTGCACACAGGGACAGGGGACAGAGCGCACACAGGGACAGGGGACAGAGTGCACACAGGGACAGGGGACAGAGCACACACAGGGACAGGGGACAGAGTGCATGCAGGGACAGGGGATAGAGCGCACACAGGGACAGGGGACAGAGCACACACAGGGACAGGGTATAGAACGCACACAGGGACAGGGGACAGAGCGCACACAGGGACAGGGGACAGAGCACACACAGGGACAGGGGACAGAGCATGTGGCAGGTTACAGCAGGATATAGAGAAGCTGCAGAGCTGGGCAGGAAGGTGGCAGATGGAATTCAATGTAGCTAAGTGCGAGGTGATTCACTTTGGGAAGAATAACAAAAAGATGGGGTACTGGGCTAATGGTCGGATACTTGGTAGTGTGGATGAGCAGAGGGATCTTGGTGTCCATGTACACAGATCTCTGAAAGTTGCCACCCAGGTAAATAGTGCGGTGAGGAAGGCATATGGCGTACTGGCTTTTATTGGTAGAGGAATTGAGTTCCGGAGTCCTGAGGTCATGATGCAGTTGTATAAGACTCTGGTACGGCCGCATCTGGAATATTGTGTGCAGTTTTGGTCGCCATACTATAGGAAGGATGTGGAGGCATTGGAACGGGTGCAGAGGAGGTTTACCAGGATGTTGCCTGGTATGGAAGGAAAATCGTATGAGGAAAGACTGAGGCACTTGGGGCTGTTTTCACTAGAGAAAAGAAGGTTTAGGGGTGACTTGATTGAGGTGTACAAGATGATTAGGGGGTTAGATAGGGTCGACAGTATGAACCTTTTCCCGCGTATTGAGTCGGGTATTACAAGGGGGCATAGCTTTAAATTAAGGGGGGGTAGATATAGGACTGATGTTAGGGGTAGGTTCTTCACTCAGCGAGTTGTTAGTTCATGGAATGCCCTGCCAGTAACAGTGGTGGACTCTCCCTCTTTATGGGCATTTAAGAGGGCATTGGATAGGTATATGGAGGATAGTGGGTTAGTGTAGTTTAGGTGGGCTTGGATCGGCGCAACTTCGAGGGCCCAAGGGCCTGTACTGCGCTGTATTCTTCTATAGAGCGCACACAGGGACAGGGTACAGAGCACACACAGAGACAGGACACAGAGCACACACAGAGACAGGGGACAGAGTGCACAGAGAGACAGGGGACAGAGCGCAAACAGAGACAGGGTACAGAGCGCACACAGAGACAGGGGCCAGAGCGCACACAGAGACAGGGGCCAGAGCGCACACAGGGACCGGGGACAGAGCGCACAGGGACAGGGACAGAGTGCATACAGAGGCAGGACACAGAGCGTGCACAGGGACAGGGGACAGAGCACACACAGAGACAGAGGACGCAGTGCACACAGAGACAGCGTACAGAACACACACAGGGACAGGATACAGAGCACGCACAGGGACAGGGGACAGAGCGCACACAGAGACCGGGGACAGAGCACACACAGAGACAGGGGACAGAGCGCACACAGAGACCGGGGACAGAGCGCACACAGAGACAGGACACAGATCGCGCACAGAGACAGGACACAGAGACAGGGGACGCAGTGCACACAGAGACAGCATACAGAACGCACGCAGGGACAGGGTACAGAGCACACACAGGGACTGGAAACAGAGCACAAACAGAGATATGGGACAGAGCGCACACAGGGACAGGGTACAGAGCACACACAGAGACAGGGTGCAGAGCACACACAGGGACAGGGGACAGAGCACACACAGGGACAGGGGACAGAGCACACACAGGGACAGGGGACAGAGTGCACAAGGACAGGGACAGGGTACAGAGACAGGGGAAAGAGCTCACACAAGGTCAGGGGACAGAGCGCACAAAGGGACAGGGGACAGAGTGCACAAGGACAGGGACAGGGTACAGAGATAGGGGAAAGAGCTCACACAAGGACAGGGGACAGAGCGCACACAGAGACAGGGGACAGAGCGCACACAGGGACAGGGGACAGAGTGCACACAGGGACAGGGGACAGAGCGCACAGAGAGACAGGGAACAGAGCGCACAGAGAGACAGGGGACACAGCGCACACAGAGACAGGGGTGACAGCGCACACAGAGACGGGGACAGAGTGCACAGAGAGACAGGGCACAGAGCGCAAACAGAGACAGGGTACAGAGCGCACACAGAGACAGGATACAGAGCGCACACAGGGACAGGATACAGAGCGCACACAGGGACAGGATACAGAGCGCACACAGAGACAGCGTACAGAACGCACACAGGGACAGGATACAGAGCACGCACAGTGAAAGGGGACAGAGCGCACACAGTGACCGGGGACAGAGCACACACAGAGACAGGGGACAGAGCGCACACAGGGACAGGGGACACTGCCCACACAGAGACAGGGGACAGAGCGCACACAGGGACAGGGGACAGAGTGCACAGAGAGACAGAGGACAGAGCGCACACAGACACAGGGGACAGAGCACACACAGTGACAGGGGACAGAGCGCACACAGGGACAGGGGACAGAGCGCACACAGGGACAGGGGACAGAGCACACACAGAGACAGGGGACAGAGCGCACACAGAGACAGAGGACAGAGCGCACACAGACACAGGGGACAGAGCACACACAGTGACAGGGGACAGAGCGCACACAGGGACAGGGGACAGAGCGCACAGAGAGACAGGGGACAGAGCGCACACAGAGAGAGGGGACAGAGCGCACACAGAGACAGGGGACAGAGCGCACACAGAGAGAGGGGACAGAGGGCGCACAGGGACAGGGGACAGAGCACACACAGGGACCGGGGACAGAGCGTACACAGGGACAGGGGACAGAGTGCACACAGGGACAGGGGACAGAGTGCACACAGAGACGGGGGACAGAGTGCACACAGGGACGGGGGACAAAGTGCACACAGGGACAGGGGAAAGAGCTCACACAAGGACAGGGGACAGAGCACACACAGGGACAGGGGACAAAGTGCACACAGGGACAGGGGACAGAGCGCACAGGAACAGGGTACAGAGACAGGGGAAAGAGCACACACAAGGACAGGGGAAAGAGCTCACACAGGGACAGGGGACAAAGTGCACACAGGGACAGGGGACAGAGCACACACAAGGACAGGGGACAGAGCACACACAAGGACAGGGGACAGAGCACACACAGGGACAGGGGACAAAGTGCACACAGGGACAGGGGACAGAGCACACACAGGGACAGGGGACAAAGTGCACACAGGGACAGGGGACAGAGCGCACAGGAACAGGGTACAGAGACAGGGGAAAGAGCACACACAAGGACAGGGGAAAGAGCTCACACAAGGACAGGGGACAGAGCACACACAGGGACAGGGGACAAAGTGCACACAGGGACAGGGGACAGAGCACACACAAGGACAGGGGACAGAGCACACACAGGGACAGGGGACAGAGCACACACAGGGACAGGGGACAAAGTGCACACAGGGACAGGGGACAGAGCGCACAGGAACAGGGTACAGAGACAGGGGAAAGAGCACACACAAGGACAGGGGAAAGAGCACACACAGGGACAGGGGACAAAGTGCACACAGGGACAGGGGACAGAGCACACACAAGGACAGGGGATAGAGCACACACAGGGACAGGGGACAAAGTGCACACAAGGACAGGGGACAGAGCGCACACAGAGACAGGGGACAGAGCGCTCACAGAGACAGGGGACAGAGCGCACAGGGACAGGGACAGGGTACAGAGACAGGGGAAAGAGCTCACACAAGGACAGGGGACAGAGCGCACAGCGACAGGGACAGGGTACAGAGACAGGGGAAAGAGCTCACACAAGGACAGGGGACAGAGCACACACAGGGACAGGGGACAAAGTGCACACAGGGACAGGGGAAAGAGCTCACACAAGGACAGGGGACAGAGCACACACAGGGACAGGGTGCAGAGCACACACAGGGACAGGGTGCAGAGCACACACAGGGACAGGGGACAGAGTGCACACGGGGACAGGGGACAGAGTGCACACAGGGACAGGGGACAGAGTGCACTCAGGGACAGGGGACAGAGTGCACACGGGGACAGGGGACAGAGTGCACACAGGGACAGGGGACAGAGTGCACTCAGGGACAGGGGACAGAGTGCACTCAGGGACAGGGGACAGAGTGCACTCAGGGACAGGGGACAGAGCGCACACAGGGACAGGGGACAGAGCGCACTCAGGGACAGGGGACAGAGCGCACACAGAGACAGGGGACAGAGCGCACACAGAGACAGGGGACAGAGTGCACACAGGGACAGGATACAGAGCGCACACAGAGACAGGGGACACAGCGCACACAGAGACAGGGGACACAGCGCACACAGGGACAGGGGACAAAGTGCACACAGGGACAGAGGACAGAGCGCACACAGAGACAGGGGACAGAGTGCACACAGGGACAGGGGACAAAGTGCACACAGAGACAGGGGACAGAGCGCACACAGGGACAGGGGACAAAGTGCACACAGGGACAGGGGACAGAGTGCACTCAGGGACAGGGGACAGAGTGCACACGGGGACAGGGGACAGAGTGCACACAGGGACAGGGGACAGAGTGCACTCAGGGACAGGGGACAGAGTGCACACGGGGACAGGGGACAGAGTGCACACAGGGACAGGGGACAGAGTGCACTCAGGGACAGGGGACAGAGTGCACTCAGGGACAGGGGACAGAGCGCACACAGGGACAGGGGACAGAGCGCACTCAGGGACAGGGGACAGAGCGCACACAGAGACAGGGGACAGAGTGCACACAGGGACAGGATACAGAGCGCACGCAGAGACAGGGGACAGAGCGCACACAGAGACAGGGGACAGAGTGCACACAGGGACAGGGGACAGAGTGCACACAGGGACAGGGGACAGAGTGCACACAGGGACAGGATACAGAGCGCACACAGAGACAGGGGACACAGCGCACACAGTGACCGGGGACAGAGCGCACACAGTGACCGGGGACAGAGCACACACAGAGACAGGGGACAGAGTGCGCACAGAGACAGGGGACTGAGCGCACACAGGGACAGGGGACAGAGCACACACAGAGACAGGGGACAGAGTGCACACAGAGACAGGGGACAGAGCGCACACAGAGACAGGGGACAGAGTGCGCACAGAGACAGGGGACAGAGCGCACACAGAGACAGGGGACAGAGTGCGCACAGAGACAGGGGACAGAGCGCACACAGAGACAGGGGACAGAGTGCGCACAGAGACAGGGGACAGAGCGCACACAGAGACAGGGGACAGAGCGCACACAGAGACAGGGGACAGAGTGCGCACAGAGACAGGGGACAGAGCGCACACAGAGACAGGGGACAGAGCGCACACAGAGACAGGGGACAGAGCACACACAGAGACAGGGGACAGAGCACACACAGAGACAGGGGACAGAGTGCGCACAGAGACAGGGGACAGAGCGCACACAGAGACAGGGGACAGAGCGCACACAGAGACAGGGGACAGAGCACACACAGAGACAGGGGACAGAGCGCACACAGAGACAGGGGACAGAGCGCACACAGTGACCGGGGACAGAGCACACACAGAGACAGGGGACACAGTGCACACAGTGACCGGGGACAGAGCGCACACAGTGACCGGGGACAGAGCGCACACAGTGACCGGGGACAGAGCGCACACAGAGACAGGGGACAGAGCGCACACAGGGACAGGGGACAGAGCACACACAGTGACCGGGGACAGAGCACACACAGAGACAGGGGACAGAGCGCACACAGAGACAGGGGACAGAGCGCACACAGGGACAGGGGACAGAGCGCACACAGTGACCGGGGACAGAGCACACACAGAGACAGGGGACACAGTGCACACAGAGACAGGGGACACAGTGCACACAGAGACAGGGGACAGAGTGCACACAGTGACCGGGGACAGAGCGCACACAGTGACCGGGGACAGAGCGCACACAGTGACCGGGGACAGAGCGCACACAGAGACAGGGGACAGAGCGCACACAGAGACAGGGGACAGAGCACACACAGAGACAGGGGACAGAGCGCACACATAGTCAGGGGACAGAGCGCGCACAGAGACAGAGGACAGAGCGCACACAGAGACGGGGGACAGAGTGCACACAGGGACCGGGGACAGAGCGCACACAGAGACAGGGGACAGAGCGCACACAGGGACCGGGGACAGAGCGCACACAGGGACGGGGGACAGAGCGCACACAGGGACCGGGGACACTGCGCACACAGAGACAGGGGACAGAGCACACACAGGGACCGGGGACAGAGCACACACAGGGACCGGGGACAGAGCACACACAGGGACGGGGACAGAGCGCACACAGGGACAGGGGACAGAGCGTACACAGGGACAGGGGACAGAGCGCACAAAGGGACAGGGGACAGAGCGCACACAGAGACAGGGGACAGAGCGCACACAGGGACAGTGTACAGAGCACACACAGGGACAGGGGACAGAGCGCACAAAGGGACAGGGGACAAAGTGCACACAGGGACAGGGGACAAAGTGCACACAGGGACAGGGGAAAGAGCGCACACAGGGACAGGGTACAAAGTGCACACAGGGACAGGGGAAAGAGCGCACACAAGGACAGGGGACAGAGCGCACAAAGGGACAGGGGACAAAGTGCACACAGGGACAGGGGACAAAGTGCACACAGGGACAGGGGACAAAGTGCACACAGGGACAGGGTACAAAGTGCACACAGGGACAGGGGAAAGAGCGCACACAAGGACAGGGGACAGAGCACACACAGGGACAGGGAACAGAGCGCACACAGGGACAGGGAAAAGAGCGCACACAAGGACAGGGGACAGAGCGCACACAGGGACAGGGGACAAAGTGCACACAGGGACAGGGTACAGAGCACACACAGGGACAGGGGACAGAGCACACACAGGGACAGGGGACAGAGTGCACACAGAGACAAGGGACAGAGCGCATACAGGGACAGGGGACAGAGCGCACACAGGGACCGGGGACACTGCGCACACAGGGACGGGGGACAGAGCGCACACAGAGACAGGGGACAGAGCGCACACAGAGAGAGGGGACAGAGCACACACAGAGACAGGGGACAGAGCACACACAGAGACAGGGGACAGAGCACAAACAGGGACGGGGGACAGAGCGCACACAGGGACCGGGGACACTGCGCACACAGGGACAGGGGACAGAACGCACACAGGGACAGGGGACAGAGCGCAGACAGGGACCGGGGACAGAGTGCACACAGAGACAGGGGACAGAGCGCACACAGAGACAGGGGACAGAGCACACACAAAGACAGGACACAGAGACAGAGGACGCAGTGCACACAGAGACAGCGTACAGAACGCACACAGGGACAGCATACAGAGCACACACAAGCACAGGGGACAGAGCACACACAGAGACAGGGGACAGAGCACACACAGAGACAGGACACAGAGACAGAGGACGCAGTGCACACAGAGACAGCGTACAGAACGCACACAGGGACAGTGTACAGAGCACACACAAGCACAGGGGACAGAGCGCACACAGGGACAGGGGACAGAGCGCACACAGGGACAGGGGACAGAGCACACACAGGGACAGGGGACAGAGCGCACAAAGGGACAGGGGACAGAGCGCACACAGGGACAGGGGACAGAGCGCACACAGGGACAGGGGACAGAGCGCACACAGGGACAGGGGACAAAGCGCACACAGGGACAGGGTACAGAGCACACACAGGGACAGGGGACAGAGCACACACAGGGACAGGGGACAGAGCGCACACAGGGACCGGGGACAGAGCGCACACAGGGACAGGGGACAGAGTGCACACAGGGACAGGGGACAGAGTGCACACAGGGACAGGGGACAAAGTGCACACAGGGACAGGGGACAGAGTGCACACAGGGACAGGGGACAGAGTGCACACAGGGACAGGGGACAAAGTGCACACAGGGACAGGGGACAGAGCGCACACAGGGACAGGGGACAGAGTGCACACAGGGACAGGGGACAGAGCACACACAGGGACAGGGGACAGAGCGCACACAGGGACAGGGGACAGAGTGCACACAGGGACAGGGGACAGAGTGCACACAGGGACAGGGGACAAAGTGCACACAGGGACAGGGGACAGAGCGCACACAGGGACAGGGGACAGAGTGCACACAGGGACAGGGGACAGAGCGCACACAGGGACAGGGGACAGAGTGCACAAGGACAGGGACAGGGTACAGAGACATTGGAAAGAGCTCACACAAGGACAGGGGACAGAGCGCACACAGGGACAGGGGACAGAGCGCACAGAGAGACAGGGGACACAGCGCACACAGAGACAGGGGACAGAGTGCACAGAGAGACAGGGGACAGAGCGCACACAGGGACAGGGGACAGAGCGCACACAGAGACAGGGGACAGAGCACACACAGTGACAGGGGACAGTGCGCACACAGGGACAGGGGACAGATTGCACACAGAGACAGGGGACAGAGTGCACACAGAGACAGGGGACAGAGCGCACACAGGGACCGGGGACAGAGCGCACACAGGGACCGGGGACAGAGCGCACACAGAGACAGGGGACAGAGCGCACACAGAGAGAGGGGACAGAACGCACACAGGGACAGGGGACAGAGCGCACAAAGGGACCGGGGACAGAGCGCAGACAGGGACCGGGGACAGAGCGCAGACAGGGACCGGGGACAGAGTGTACACAGAGACAGGGGACAGAGTGCACACAAAGACAGGACACAGAGACAGAGGACGCAGTGCACACAGAGACAGCGTACAGAACGCACACAGGGACAGCATACAGAGCACACACAAGCACAGGGGACAGAGCGCACACAGGGACAGGGGACAGAGCGCACACAGGGACAGGGGACAGAGCACACACAGGGACAGGGGACAGAGCGCACACAGGGACAGGGGACAAAGTGCACACAGGGACAGGGGACAGAGCGCACACAAGGACAGGGGACAGAGCACACACAGGGACAGGGGACAGAGTGCACACAGGGACAGGGGACAGAGTGCACACAGGGACAGGGGACAAAGTGCACACAGGGACAGGGGACAGAGTGCACACAAGGACAGGGGACAGAGCACACACAGGGACAGGGGACAGAGCACACACAGGGACAGGGGACAGAGTGCACACAGGGACAGGGGACAGAGCACACACAGGGACAGGGGACAAAGTGCACACAGGGACAGGGGACAGAGCACACACAGGGACAGGGGACAGAGTGCACACAAGGACAGGGGACAGAGTGCACACAGGGACAGGGGACAAAGTGCACACAGGGACAGGGGACAGAGCACACACAGGGACAGGGGACAAAGTGCACACAGGGACAGGGGACAGAGCACACACAGGGACAGGGGACAGAGTGCACACAGGGACAGGGGACAGAGTGCACACAGGGACAGGGGACAGAGCGCACAGAGAGACAGGGGACAGAGTGCACAGAGAGACAGGGGACAGAGCGCACACATAGTCAGGGGACAGAGCGCACACAGAGACAGGGGACAGAGCACACACAGAGACAGGGGACAGAGTGCACAGAGAGACAGGGGACAGAGCGCACACATAGTCAGGGGACAGAGCGCACACAGAGACAGGGGACAGAGCACACACAGTGACAGGGGACAGTGCGCACACAGAGACAGGGGACAGAGCGCACACAGGGACAGGGGACAGATTGCACACAGAGACAGGGGACAGAGTGCACACAGAGACAGGGGACAGAGCGCACACAGGGACAGGGGACAGAGCGCACACAGGGACCGGGGACACTGCGCACACAGGGACGGGGGACAGAGCGCACACAGAGACAGGGGACAGAGCGCACACAGAGAGAGGGGACAGAGTGCACACAGGGACAGGGGACAGAACGCACACAGGGACAGGGGACAGAGCGCACACAGGGACCGGGGACAGAGCGCAGACAGGGACCGGGGACAGAGCGCAGACAGAGACAGGGGACAGAGCGCACAGAGAGACAGGGGACAGAGCGCACAGAGAGACAGGGGACAGAGCACACACAGTGACAGGGGACAGAGCGCACACAGAGACAGGGGACAGAGCACACACAAAGACAGGACACAGAGACAGAGGACGCAGTGCACACAGAGACAGCGTACAGAACGCACACAGGGACAGCATACAGAGCACACACAAGCACAGGGGACAGAGCACACACAGAGACAGGGGACAGAGCACACACAGAGACAGGACACAGAGACAGAGGACGCAGTGCACACAGAGACAGCGTACAGAACGCACACAGGGACAGTGTACAGAGCACACACAAGCACAGGGGACAGAGCGCACACAGGGACAGGGGACAGAGCGCACACAGGGACAGGGGACAGAGCACACACAGGGACAGGGGACAGAGCGCACACAGGGACAGGGGACAAAGTGCACACAGGGACAGGGGACAGAGCGCACACAAGGACAGGGGACAGAGCACACACAGGGACAGGGGACAGAGTGCACACAAGGACAGGGGACAGAGCACACACAGGGACAGGGGACAGAGCACACACAGGGACAGGGGACAGAGTGCACACAGGGACAGGGGACAGAGTGCACACAGGGACAGGGGACAGAGCGCACACAGAGACAGGGGACAGAGTGCACACAGAGACAGGGGACAGAGCGCACACAGAGACAGGGGACAGAGCGCACACAGAGACAGGGGACAGAGTGCACACAGGGACAGGGGACACAGCGCACACAGGGACAGGGGACAGAGCGCACACAGAGACAGGGGACAGAGGACACACAGAGACAGGGGACAGAGTGCACACAGAGACAGGGGACAGAGTGCACACAGAGACAGGGGACAGAGCGCACACAGAGACAGGGGACAGAGCGCACACAGAGACAGGGGACAGAGTGCACACAGAGACAGGGGACAGAGTGCACACAGAGACAGGGGACAGAGCGCACAGAGAGACAGAGCACAGAGCGCACACATAGTCAGGGGACAGAGTGCACACAGGGACAGGGGACAGAGCACAGACAGGGACCGGGGACAGAGTGCACACAGAGACAGCGTACAGAACGCACACAGGGACAGGATACAGAGCACGCACACGGACAGGGGACAGAGCGCACACAGAGACCGGGGACACAGCGCACACAGGGACAGGGGACAGATTGCACCCAGGGACAGGGGACAGAGCACACACAAGGACAGGCGATAGAGTGCACACAGGGACAGAGCACACACTGGGACAGGGGACACAACGCACAGAGAGACAGGGCACAGAGCGCACGCAGACACAGTATACAGAGCGCACACATTGTCAGGGGACAGAGCACACACATAGAGGACAGAGTGCACACAGAGACAGGGGACAGAGCGCACACAGAGGCAGGACACAGAGCACACACAGAGACAGGGGACAGAGCGCACACAGGGACAGGGACAGAGCGCACAAAGAGGCAGGACACAGTGCACACAGAGACAGGGGACAGAGCGCACACAGGGACAGGGGACAGAGCACACACAGGGACGGGGAGAGAGTGCACACAGGGACAGGGGAAAGAGCGCACAGAGAGACAGGGCACAGAGCGCACAGAGAGACAGGGCACAGAGCGCACGCAGACACAGAACACAGAGTGCACACATAGTCAGGGGACAGAGCACACACATAGGGGACAGAGTGCACACAGAGACAGGGGACAGAGCGCACACAGGGACCGGGGACAGAGTTCACACAGAGACAGGACACAGAGCGTGTACAGGGACAGGGGACAGAGCGCGCACAGGGACATGGGACAGAGCACACACAGAGACAGGACACAGAGACAGGGGACGCAGTGCACACAGAGACAGCATACAGAACGCACACAGGGACAGGGTACAGAGCACACACAGGGACAGGGGACAGAGCACACACAGAGACAGGGGACAGAGCGCACACAGAAACAGGGGACAGAGCACACACAGAGACAGGGGACAGAGCACACACAGAGACAGGGGACAGAGCGCACACAGAGACAGGGGACAGAGCGCACACAGAAAAAGGGGACAGATTGCACACAGGGACAGGGGACAGAGCACACACACGGACAGGGACAGAGTGCACACAGGGACTGGGCACAGAGCGCACACAGGGACAGGGGACACAGCGCACATAGAGACAGGGGACAGAGCGCACAGAGCGCACGCAGACACAGGACACAGAGCGCACACAGAGACAGGGGACAGAGCGCACACAGGGACAGGGGACAGAGCGCACACAGGGACAGGGGACAAAGTGCACACAGGGACAGGGGACAGAGCACACACAGGGACAGGGGACAAAGTGCACACAGGGACAGGGGACAGAGCACACACAGGGACAGGGGACAGAGTGCACACAGGGACAGGGGACAGAGTGCACACAGGGACAGGGGACAGAGCGCACAGAGAGACAGGGGACAGAGTGCACAGAGAGACAGGGGACAGAGCGCACACATAGTCAGGGGACAGAGCGCACACAGAGACAGGGGACAGAGCACACACAGAGACAGGGGACAGAGTGCACAGAGAGACAGGGGACAGAGCGCACACATAGTCAGGGGACAGAGCGCACACAGAGACAGGGGACAGAGCACACACAGTGACAGGGGACAGTGTGCACACAGAGACAGGGGACAGAGCGCACACAGGGACAGGGGACAGATTGCACACAGAGACAGGGGACAGAGTGCACACAGAGACAGGGGACAGAGCGCACACAGGGACAGGGGACAGAGCGCACACAGGGACCGGGGACACTGCGCACACAGGGACGGGGGACAGAGCGCACACAGAGACAGGGGACAGAGCGCACACAGAGAGAGGGGACAGAGTGCACACAGGGACAGGGGACAGAACGCACACAGGGACAGGGGACAGAGCGCACACAGGGACCGGGGACAGAGCGCAGACAGGGACCGGGGACAGAGCGCAGACAGAGACAGGGGACAGAGCGCACAGAGAGACAGGGGACAGAGCGCACAGAGAGACAGGGGACAGAGCACACACAGTGACAGGGGACAGAGCGCACACAGAGACAGGGGACAGAGACAGAGGACGCAGTGCACACAGAGACAGCGTACAGAACGCACACAGGGACAGTGTACAGAGCACACACAAGCACAGGGGACAGAGCGCACACAGGGACAGGGGACAGAGCGCACACAGGGACAGGGGACAGAGCACACACAGGGACAGGGGACAGAGCGCACACAGGGACAGGGGACAAAGTGCACACAGGGACAGGGGACAGAGCGCACACAAGGACAGGGGACAGAGCACACACAGGGACAGGGGACAGAGTGCACACAAGGACAGGGGACAGAGCACACACAGGGACAGGGGACAGAGCACACACAGGGACAGGGGACAGAGTGCACACAGGGACAGGGGACAGAGTGCACACAGGGACAGGGGACAGAGCACACACAGGGACAGGGGACAGAGTGCACACAGGGACAGGGGACAGAGCACACACAGGGACAGGGGACAGAGTGCACACAAGGACAGGGGACAGAGCGCACACAGGGACAGGGGACAGAGTGCACACAGGGACAGGGGACAGAGCGCACACAAGGACAGGGGACAGAGCACACACAGAGACAGGGGACAGAGCACACACAGAGACAGGACACAGAGACAGAGGACGCAGTGCACACAGAGACAGCGTACAGAACGCACACAGGGACAGTGTACAGAGCACACACAAGCACAGGGGACAGAGCACACACAGAGACAGGGGACAGAGCACACACAGAGACAGGACACAGAGACAGAGGACGCAGTGCACACAGAGACAGCGTACAGAACGCACACAGGGACAGTGTACAGAGCACACACAAGCACAGGGGACAGAGCGCACACAGAGACAGGGGACAGAGCGCACACAGAGACAGGGGACAGAGTAAACACAGAGCACACACAGAGACAGGGTATAGAACGCACACAGGGACAAGGGACAGAGCGCACACAGGGACAGGTGACAGAGCGCACACAGGGACAGGACACAGAGCGCACACAGGGACAGGGGACAGAGCTCACACAGAGACAGGGGACGCAGTGCACACAGAGACAGGGGACAGAGCGCACACAGAGACAGGGGACAGAGTAAACACAGAGCGCACACAGAGACAGGACACAGAGACAGGGGACGCAGTGCACACAGAGACAGCGTACAGAACGCACGCAGGGACAGGGTACAGAGCACACACTGGGACAGGAAACAGAGCACAAACAGAGACATGGGACAGAGCGCACGCAGGGACAGGGTACAGAGCACACACAGAGACAGGGTGCAGAGCACACACAGGGACAGGGGACAGAGTGCACACAGGGACAGGGGACAGAGTGCACACAGGGACAGGGTGCAGAGCACACACAGGGACAGGGGACAGAGCGCACAAAGGGACAGGTGACAGAGCGCACAGGGACAGGGACAGGGTACAGAGACAGGGGAAAGAGCTCACAAGGACAGGGGACAGAGCACACACAGGGACAGGGGACAAAGTGCACACAGAGACAGGGGACAGAGCGCACAGGGACAGGGTACAGAGACAGGGGACAGAGTGCACACAGGGACAGGGGACAGAGTGCACACAGGGACAGGGGACAGAGTGCACACAGGGACAGGGGACAGAGCGCACAGAGAGACAGGGCACAGAGCGCACACAGGGACAGGGGACACAGCGCACACAGGGACAGGGGACAGAGCGCACACAGAGACAGGGGACAGAGGACACACAGAGACAGGGGACAGAGGACACACAGAGACAGGGGACAGAGCGCACACAGAGACAGGGGACAGAGTGCACACAGAGACAGGGGACAGAGTGCACACAGAGACAGGGGACAGAGTGCACACAGAGACAGGGGACAGAGCGCACACAGAGACAGGGGACAGAGCGCACACAGAGACAGGGGACAGAGTGCACACAGAGACAGGGGACAGAGTGCACACAGAGACAGGGGACAGAGCGCACAGAGAGACAGGGCACAGAGCGCACACATAGTCAGGGGACAGAGTGCACACAGGGACAGGGGACAGAGCACAGACAGGGACCGGGGACAGAGTGCACACAGAGACAGCGTACAGAACGCACACAGGGACAGGATACAGAGCACGCACACGGACAGGGGACAGAGCGCACACAGAGACCGGGGACACAGCGCACACAGGGACAGGGGACAGATTGCACCCAGGGACAGGGGACAGAGCACACACAAGGACAGGCGATAGAGTGCACACAGGGACAGAGCACACACTGGGACAGGGGACACAACGCACAGAGAGACAGGGCACAGAGCGCACGCAGACACAGTATACAGAGCGCACACATTGTCAGGGGACAGAGCACACACATAGAGGACAGAGTGCACACAGAGACAGGGGACAGAGCGCACACAGAGGCAGGACACAGAGCACACACAGAGACAGGGGACAGAGCGCACACAGGGACAGGGACAGAGCGCACAAAGAGGCAGGACACAGTGCACACAGAGACAGGGGACAGAGCGCACACAGGGACAGGGGACAGAGCACACACAGGGACGGGGAGAGAGTGCACACAGGGACAGGGGAAAGAGCGCACAGAGAGACAGGGCACAGAGCGCACAGAGAGACAGGGCACAGAGCGCACGCAGACACAGAACACAGAGTGCACACATAGTCAGGGGACAGAGCACACACATAGGGGACAGAGTGCACACAGAGACAGGGGACAGAGCGCACACAGGGACCGGGGACAGAGTTCACACAGAGACAGGACACAGAGCGTGTACAGGGACAGGGGACAGAGCGCGCACAGGGACATGGGACAGAGCACACACAGAGACAGGACACAGAGACAGGGGACGCAGTGCACACAGAGACAGCGTACAGAACGCACACAGGGACAGGGTACAGAGCACACACAGGGACAGGGGACAGAGCACACACAGAGACAGGGGACAGAGCGCACACAGAAACAGGGGACAGAGCACACACAGAGACAGGGGACAGAGCGCACACAGAGACAGGGGACAGAGCGCACACAGAAAAAGGGGACAGATTGCACACAGGGACAGGGGACAGAGCACACACACGGACAGGGACAGAGTGCACACAGGGACTGGGCACAGAGCGCACGCAGACACAGGACACAGAGCGCACACAGAGACAGGGGACAGAGCGCACACAGAGACAGGGGACAGAGCGCACACAGAGACAGGGGACAGAGCGCACACAGAGACGGGGGACAGAGCGCACACAGAGACAGGGGACAGAGCGCACAGAGAGACAGGGCACAGAGCGCACACATAGTCAGGGGACAGAGCACACACAGGGACAGGGGACAAAGTGCACACAGGGACAGGGGACAGAGCACACACAGGGACAGGGGACAGAGTGCACACAAGGACAGGGGACAGAGCGCACACAGGGACAGGGGACAGAGTGCACACAGGGACAGGGGACAGAGTGCACACAGGGACAGGGGACAGAGCGCACACAAGGACAGGGGACAGAGCGCACACAGGGACAGGGGACAGAGCACACACAGAGACAGGGGACAGAGCACACACAGAGACAGGGGACAGAGCACACACAAAGACAGGACACAGAGACAGAGGACGCAGTGCACACAGAGACAGCGTACAGAACGCACACAGGGACAGCATACAGAGCACACACAAGCACAGGGGACAGAGCACACACAGAGACAGGGGACAGAGCACACACAGACAGGACACAGAGACAGAGGACGCAGTGCACACAGAGACAGCGTACAGAACGCACACAGGGACAGTGTACAGAGCACACACAAGCACAGGGGACAGAGCGCACACAGAGACAGGGGACAGAGCGCACACAGAGACAGGGGACAGATTAAACACAGAGCACACACAGAGACAGGGTATAGAACGCACACAGGGACAAGGGACAGAGCGCACACAGGGACAGGGGACAGAGCGCACACAGGGACAGGACACAGAGCGCACACAGGGACAGGGGACAGAGCTCACACAGAGACAGGATACAGAGACAGGGGACGCAGTGCACACAGAGACAGGGGACAGAGCGCACACAGAGACAGGGGACAGAGTAAACACAGAGCGCACACAGAGACAGGACACAGAGACAGGGGACGCAGTGCACACAGAGACAGCGTACAGAACGCACACAGGGACAGGATACAGAGCACGCACACGGACAGGGGACAGAGCGCACACAGAGACCGGGGACACAGCGCACACAGGGACAGGGGACAGATTGCACCCAGGGACAGGGGACAGAGCACACACAAGGACAGGCGATAGAGTGCACACAGGGACAGAGCACACACTGGGACAGGGGACACAACGCACAGAGAGACAGGGCACAGAGCGCACGCAGACACAGTATACAGAGCGCACACATTGTCAGGGGACAGAGCACACACATAGAGGACAGAGTGCACACAGAGACAGGGGACAGAGCGCACACAGAGGCAGGACACAGAGCACACACAGAGACAGGGGACAGAGCGCACACAGGGACAGGGACAGAGCGCACAAAGAGGCAGGACACAGTGCACACAGAGACAGGGGACAGAGCGCACACAGGGACAGGGGACAGAGCACACACAGGGACGGGGAGAGAGTGCACACAGGGACAGGGGAAAGAGCGCACAGAGAGACAGGGCACAGAGCGCACAGAGAGACAGGGCACAGAGCGCACGCAGACACAGAACACAGAGTGCACACATAGTCAGGGGACAGAGCACACACATAGGGGACAGAGTGCACACAGAGACAGGGGACAGAGCGCACACAGGGACCGGGGACAGAGTTCACACAGAGACAGGACACAGAGCGTGTACAGGGACAGGGGACAGAGCGCGCACAGGGACATGGGACAGAGCACACACAGAGACAGGACACAGAGACAGGGGACGCAGTGCACACAGAGACAGCATACAGAACGCACACAGGGACAGGGTACAGAGCACACACAGGGACAGGGGACAGAGCACACACAGAGACAGGGGACAGAGCGCACACAGAAACAGGGGACAGAGCACACACAGAGACAGGGGACAGAGCACACACAGAGACAGGGGACAGAGCGCACACAGAGACAGGGGACAGAGCGCACACAGAAAAAGGGGACAGATTGCACACAGGGACAGGGGACAGAGCACACACACGGACAGGGACAGAGTGCACACAGGGACTGGGCACAGAGCGCACGCAGACACAGGACACAGAGCGCACACAGAGACAGGGGACAGAGCGCACACAGGGACAGGGGACAGAGCGCACACAGAGACAGGGGACAGAGCGCACACAGAGACGGGGGACAGAGCGCACACAGAGACAGGGGACAGAGCGCACAGAGAGACAGGGCACAGAGCGCACACATAGTCAGGGGACAGAGCACACACAGGGACAGGGGACAAAGTGCACACAGGGACAGGGGACAGAGCACACACAGGGACAGGGGACAGAGCGCACACAAGGACAGGGGACAGAGCGCACACAGGGACAGGGGACAGAGTGCACACAGGGACAGGGGACAGAGTGCACACAGGGACAGGGGACAGAGTGCACACAGGGACAGGGGACAGAGCGCACACAAGGACAGGGGACAGAGCGCACACAGGGACAGGGGACAGAGCACACACAGAGACAGGGGACAGAGCACACACAGAGACAGGGGACAGAGCACACACAAAGACAGGACACAGAGACAGAGGACGCAGTGCACACAGAGACAGCGTACAGAACGCACACAGGGACAGTATACAGAGCACACACAAGCACAGGGGACAGAGCACACACAGAGACAGGGGACAGAGCACACACAGAGACAGGGGACAGATTAAACACAGAGCACACACAGAGACAGGGTATAGAACGCACACAGGGACAAGGGACAGAGCGCACACAGGGACAGGGGACAGAGCGCACACAGGGACAGGACACAGAGCGCACACAGGGACAGGGGACAGAGCTCACACAGAGACAGGATACAGAGACAGGGGACGCAGTGCACACAGAGACAGGGGACAGAGCGCACACAGAGACAGGGGACAGAGTAAACACAGAGCGCACACAGAGACAGGACACAGAGACAGGGGACGCAGTGCACACAGAGACAGCGTACAGAACGCACACAGGGACAGGATACAGAGCACGCACACGGACAGGGGACAGAGCGCACACAGAGACCGGGGACACAGCGCACACAGGGACAGGGGACAGATTGCACCCAGGGACAGGGGACAGAGCACACACAAGGACAGGCGATAGAGTGCACACAGGGACAGAGCACACACTGGGACAGGGGACACAACGCACAGAGAGACAGGGCACAGAGCGCACGCAGACACAGTATACAGAGCGCACACATTGTCAGGGGACAGAGCACACACATAGAGGACAGAGTGCACACAGAGACAGGGGACAGAGCGCACACAGAGGCAGGACACAGAGCACACACAGAGACAGGGGACAGAGCGCACACAGGGACAGGGACAGAGCGCACAAAGAGGCAGGACACAGTGCACACAGAGACAGGGGAGAGAGTGCACACAGGGACAGGGGAAAGAGCGCACAGAGAGACAGGGCACAGAGCGCACAGAGAGACAGGGCACAGAGCGCACGCAGACACAGAACACAGAGTGCACACATAGTCAGGGGACAGAGCACACACATAGGGGACAGAGTGCACACAGAGACAGGGGACAGAGCGCACACAGGGACCGGGGACAGAGTTCACACAGAGACAGGACACAGAGCGTGTACAGGGACAGGGGACAGAGCGCGCACAGGGACATGGGACAGAGCACACACAGAGACAGGACACAGAGACAGGGGACGCAGTGCACACAGAGACAGCATACAGAACGCACACAGGGACAGGGTACAGAGCACACACAGGGACAGGGGACAGAGCACACACAGAGACAGGGGACAGAGCGCACACAGAAACAGGGGACAGAGCACACACAGAGACAGGGGACAGAGCACACACAGAGACAGGGGACAGAGCGCACACAGAGACAGGGGACAGAGCGCACACAGAAAAAGGGGACAGATTGCACACAGGGACAGGGGACAGAGCACACACACGGACAGGGACAGAGTGCACACAGGGACTGGGCACAGAGCGCACACAGGGACAGGGGACACAGCGCACATAGAGACAGGGGACAGAGCGCACAGAGCGCACGCAGACACAGGACACAGAGCGCACACAGAGACAGGGGACAGAGCGCACACAGGGACAGGGGACAGAGCGCACACAGGGACAGGGGACAAAGTGCACACAGGGACAGGGGACAGAGCACACACAGGGACAGGGGACAAAGTGCACACAGGGACAGGGGACAGAGCACACACAGGGACAGGGGACAGAGTGCACACAGGGACAGGGGACAGAGTGCACACAGGGACAGGGGACAGAGCGCACAGAGAGACAGGGGACAGAGTGCACAGAGAGACAGGGGACAGAGCGCACACATAGTCAGGGGACAGAGCGCACACAGAGACAGGGGACAGAGCACACACAGAGACAGGGGACAGAGTGCACAGAGAGACAGGGGACAGAGCGCACACATAGTCAGGGGACAGAGCGCACACAGAGACAGGGGACAGAGCACACACAGTGACAGGGGACAGTGCGCACACAGAGACAGGGGACAGAGCGCACACAGGGACAGGGGACAGATTGCACACAGAGACAGGGGACAGAGTGCACACAGAGACAGGGGACAGAGCGCACACAGGGACAGGGGACAGAGCGCACACAGGGACCGGGGACACTGCGCACACAGGGACGGGGGACAGAGCGCACACAGAGACAGGGGACAGAGCGCACACAGAGAGAGGGGACAGAGTGCACACAGGGACAGGGGACAGAACGCACACAGGGACAGGGGACAGAGCGCACACAGGGACCGGGGACAGAGCGCAGACAGGGACCGGGGACAGAGCGCACAGAGAGACAGGGGACAGAGCGCACAGAGAGACAGGGGACAGAGCACACACAGTGACAGGGGACAGAGCGCACACAGAGACAGGGGACAGAGCACACACAGAGACAGGGGACAGAGACAGAGGACGCAGTGCACACAGAGACAGCGTACAGAACGCACACAGGGACAGTGTACAGAGCACACACAAGCACAGGGGACAGAGCGCACACAGGGACAGGGGACAGAGCGCACACAGGGACAGGGGACAGAGCACACACAGGGACAGGGGACAGAGCGCACACAGGGACAGGGGACAAAGTGCACACAGGGACAGGGGACAGAGCGCACACAAGGACAGGGGACAGAGCACACACAGGGACAGGGGACAGAGTGCACACAAGGACAGGGGACAGAGCACACACAGGGACAGGGGACAGAGCACACACAGGGACAGGGGACAGAGTGCACACAGGGACAGGGGACAGAGTGCACACAGGGACAGGGGACAGAGCACACACAGGGACAGGGGACAGAGTGCACACAGGGACAGGGGACAGAGCACACACAGGGACAGGGGACAGAGTGCACACAAGGACAGGGGACAGAGCGCACACAGGGACAGGGGACAGAGTGCACACAGGGACAGGGGACAGAGCGCACACAAGGACAGGGGACAGAGCGCACACAGGGACAGGGGACAGAGCACACACAGAGACAGGGGACAGAGCACACACAGAGACAGGACACAGAGACAGAGGACGCAGTGCACACAGAGACAGCGTACAGAACGCACACAGGGACAGTGTACAGAGCACACACAAGCACAGGGGACAGAGCACACACAGAGACAGGGGACAGAGCACACACAGAGACAGGACACAGAGACAGAGGACGCAGTGCACACAGAGACAGCGTACAGAACGCACACAGGGACAGTGTACAGAGCACACACAAGCACAGGGGACAGAGCGCACACAGAGACAGGGGACAGAGCGCACACAGAGACAGGGGACAGAGTAAACACAGAGCACACACAGAGACGGGTATAGAACGCACACAGGGACAAGGGACAGAGCGCACACAGGGACAGGTGACAGAGCGCACACAGGGACAGGACACAGAGCGCACACAGGGACAGGGGACAGAGCTCACACAGAGACAGGGGACAGAGTAAACACAGAGCGCACACAGAGACAGGACACAGAGACAGGGGACGCAGTGCACACAGAGACAGCGTACAGAACGCACGCAGGGACAGGGTACAGAGCACACACTGGGACAGGAAACAGAGCACAAACAGAGACATGGGACAGAGCGCACGCAGGGACAGGGTACAGAGCACACACAGAGACAGGGTGCAGAGCACACACAGGGACAGGGGACAGAGTGCACACAGGGACAGGGGACAGAGTGCACACAGGGACAGGGTGCAGAGCACACACAGGGACAGGGGACAGAGCGCACAAAGGGACAGGTGACAGAGCGCACAGGGACAGGGACAGGGTACAGAGACAGGGGAAAGAGCTCACACAGGGACAGGGGACAAAGTGCACACAGAGACAGGGGACAGAGCGCACAAGGACAGGGACAGGGTACAGAGACAGGGGACAGAGTGCACACAGGGACAGGGGACAGAGTGCACACAGGGACAGGGGACAGAGTGCACACAGGGACAGGGGACAGAGTGCACAGAGAGACAGGGCACAGAGCGCACACAGGGACAGGGGACACAGCGCACACAGGGACAGGGGACAGAGCGCACACAGAGACAGGGGACAGAGGACACACAGAGACAGGGGACAGAGGACACACAGAGACAGGGGACAGAGCGCACACAGAGACAGGGGACAGAGTGCACACAGAGACAGGGGACAGAGTGCACACAGAGACAGGGGACAGAGTGCACACAGAGACAGGGGACAGAGCGCACACAGAGACAGGGGACAGAGCGCACACAGAGACAGGGGACAGAGTGCACACAGAGACAGGGGACAGAGTGCACACAGAGACAGGGGACAGAGCGCACAGAGAGACAGGGCACAGAGCGCACACATAGTCAGGGGACAGAGTGCACACAGGGACAGGGGACAGAGCACAGACAGGGACCGGGGACAGAGTGCACACAGAGACAGCGTACAGAACGCACACAGGGACAGGATACAGAGCACGCACACGGACAGGGGACAGAGCGCACACAGAGACCGGGGACACAGCGCACACAGGGACAGGGGACAGATTGCACCCAGGGACAGGGGACAGAGCACACACAAGGACAGGCGATAGAGTGCACACAGGGACAGAGCACACACTGGGACAGGGGACACAACGCACAGAGAGACAGGGCACAGAGCGCACGCAGACACAGTATACAGAGCGCACACATTGTCAGGGGACAGAGCACACACATAGAGGACAGAGTGCACACAGAGACAGGGGACAGAGCGCACACAGAGGCAGGACACAGAGCACACACAGAGACAGGGGACAGAGCGCACACAGGGACAGGGACAGAGCGCACAAAGAGGCAGGACACAGTGCACACAGAGACAGGGGACAGAGCGCACACAGGGACAGGGGACAGAGCACACACAGGGACGGGGAGAGAGTGCACACAGGGACAGGGGAAAGAGCGCACAGAGAGACAGGGCACAGAGCGCACAGAGAGACAGGGCACAGAGCGCACGCAGACACAGAACACAGAGTGCACACATAGTCAGGGGACAGAGCACACACATAGGGGACAGAGTGCACACAGAGACAGGGGACAGAGCGCACACAGGGACCGGGGACAGAGTTCACACAGAGACAGGACACAGAGCGTGTACAGGGACAGGGGACAGAGCGCGCACAGGGACATGGGACAGAGCACACACAGAGACAGGACACAGAGACAGGGGACGCAGTGCACACAGAGACAGCGTACAGAACGCACACAGGGACAGGGTACAGAGCACACACAGGGACAGGGGACAGAGCACACACAGAGACAGGGGACAGAGCGCACACAGAAACAGGGGACAGAGCACACACAGAGACAGGGGACAGAGCGCACACAGAGACAGGGGACAAAGTGCACACAGAGACAGGGGACAGAGCGCACAAGGACAGGGACAGGGTACAGAGACAGGGGACAGAGTGCACACAGGGACAGGGGACAGAGTGCACACAGGGACAGGGGACAGAGCGCACAGAGAGACAGGGCACAGAGCGCACACAGGGACAGGGGACACAGCGCACACAGGGACAGGGGACAGAGCGCACACAGAGACAGGGGACAGAGGACACACAGAGACAGGGGACAGAGGACACACAGAGACAGGGGACAGAGCGCACACAGAGACAGGGGACAGAGTGCACACAGAGACAGGGGACAGAGTGCACACAGAGACAGGGGACAGAGTGCACACAGAGACAGGGGACAGAGCGCACACAGAGACAGGGGACAGAGCGCACACAGAGACAGGGGACAGAGCGCACACAGAGACAGGGGACAGAGTGCACACAGAGACAGGGGACAGAGTGCACACAGAGACAGGGGACAGAGCGCACAGAGAGACAGGGCACAGAGCGCACACATAGTCAGGGGACAGAGTGCACACAGGGACAGGGACAGAGTGCACACAGGGACTGGGCACAGAGCGCACGCAGACACAGGACACAGAGCGCACACAGAGACAGGGGACAGAGCGCACACAGAGACAGGGGACAGAGCGCACACAGAGACAGGGGACAGAGCGCACACAGAGACGGGGGACAGAGCGCACACAGAGACAGGGGACAGAGCGCACAGAGAGACAGGGCACAGAGCGCACACATAGTCAGGGGACAGAGCACACACAGGGACAGGGGACAAAGTGCACACAGGGACAGGGGACAGAGCACACACAGGGACAGGGGACAGAGTGCACACAAGGACAGGGGACAGAGCGCACACAGGGACAGGGGACAGAGTGCACACAGGGACAGGGGACAGAGTGCACACAGGGACAGGGGACAGAGTGCACACAGGGACAGGGGACAGAGCGCACACAAGGACAGGGGACAGAGCGCACACAGGGACAGGGGACAGAGCACACACAGAGACAGGGGACAGAGCACACACAGAGACAGGGGACAGAGCACACACAAAGACAGGACACAGAGACAGAGGACGCAGTGCACACAGAGACAGCGTACAGAACGCACACAGGGACAGCATACAGAGCACACACAAGCACAGGGGACAGAGCACACACAGAGACAGGGGACAGAGCACACACAGACAGGACACAGAGACAGAGGACGCAGTGCACACAGAGACAGCGTACAGAACGCACACAGGGACAGTGTACAGAGCACACACAAGCACAGGGGACAGAGCGCACACAGAGACAGGGGACAGAGCGCACACAGAGACAGGGGACAGATTAAACACAGAGCACACACAGAGACAGGGTATAGAACGCACACAGGGACAAGGGACAGAGCGCACACAGGGACAGGGGACAGAGCGCACACAGGGACAGGACACAGAGCGCACACAGGGACAGGGGACAGAGCTCACACAGAGACAGGATACAGAGACAGGGGACGCAGTGCACACAGAGACAGGGGACAGAGCGCACACAGAGACAGGGGACAGAGTAAACACAGAGCGCACACAGAGACAGGACACAGAGACAGGGGACGCAGTGCACACAGAGACAGCGTACAGAACGCACACAGGGACAGGATACAGAGCACGCACACGGACAGGGGACAGAGCGCACACAGAGACCGGGGACACAGCGCACACAGGGACAGGGGACAGATTGCACCCAGGGACAGGGGACAGAGCACACACAAGGACAGGCGATAGAGTGCACACAGGGACAGAGCACACACTGGGACAGGGGACACAACGCACAGAGAGACAGGGCACAGAGCGCACGCAGACACAGTATACAGAGCGCACACATTGTCAGGGGACAGAGCACACACATAGAGGACAGAGTGCACACAGAGACAGGGGACAGAGCGCACACAGAGGCAGGACACAGAGCACACACAGAGACAGGGGACAGAGCGCACACAGGGACAGGGACAGAGCGCACAAAGAGGCAGGACACAGTGCACACAGAGACAGGGGACAGAGCGCACACAGGGACAGGGGACAGAGCACACACAGGGACGGGGAGAGAGTGCACACAGGGACAGGGGAAAGAGCGCACAGAGAGACAGGGCACAGAGCGCACAGAGAGACAGGGCACAGAGCGCACGCAGACACAGAACACAGAGTGCACACATAGTCAGGGGACAGAGCACACACATAGGGGACAGAGTGCACACAGAGACAGGGGACAGAGCGCACACAGGGACCGGGGACAGAGTTCACACAGAGACAGGACACAGAGCGTGTACAGGGACAGGGGACAGAGCGCGCACAGGGACATGGGACAGAGCACACACAGAGACAGGACACAGAGACAGGGGACGCAGTGCACACAGAGACAGCATACAGAACGCACACAGGGACAGGGTACAGAGCACACACAGGGACAGGGGACAGAGCACACACAGAGACAGGGGACAGAGCGCACACAGAAACAGGGGACAGAGCACACACAGAGACAGGGGACAGAGCACACACAGAGACAGGGGACAGAGCGCACACAGAGACAGGGGACAGAGCGCACACAGAAAAAGGGGACAGATTGCACACAGGGACAGGGGACAGAGCACACACACGGACAGGGACAGAGTGCACACAGGGACTGGGCACAGAGCGCACACAGGGACAGGGGACACAGCGAACATAGAGACAGGGGACAGAGTGCACAGAGCGCACGCAGACACAGGACACAGAGCGCACACAGAGACAGGGGACAGAGCGCACACAGGGACAGGGGACAGAGCGCACACAGAGACAGGGGACAGAGCGCACACAGAGACAGGGGACAGAGCGCACACAGAGACAGGGGACAGAGCGCACACAGAGACAGGTGACAGAGCGCACACAGAGACGGGGGACAGAGCGCACACAGAGACAGGGGACAGAGCGCACAGAGAGACAGGGCACAGAGCGCACACATAGTCAGGGGACAGAGCGCGCACAGAGACAGAGGACAGAGCGCACACAGAGATAGGGGACAGAGCGCACACAGGGACAGGGTACAGAGCGCACACAGGGACAGGGTACAGAGCGCACACAGGGACCGGGGACAGAGCGCACACAGGGACGGGGGACAGAGCGCACACAGGGACGGGGGACAGAGCGCACACAGGGACGGGGGACAGAGCGCACACAGGGACGGGGCACAGAGCGCACACAGGGACGGGGGACAGAGCGCTCACAGAGACAGGGGACAGAGCGCACACAGGGACAGGGGACAGAGCGCACACAGGGACAGGGGACAGAGTGCACACAGGGACAGGGGACAGAGTGCACACAGGGACAGGGGACAGAGCGCACACAGGGACAGGGGACAGAGTGCACACAGGGACAGGGGACAGAGTGCACACAGGGACAGGGGACAGGGCACACACAGGGACAGGGGACAGAGATCACAGAGGGACGGGGGACAGAGCGCACACAGAGACAGGGTGCAGAGCACACACAGGGACAGGATACAGAGCACGCACAGAGACAGGGGACAGAGCACACAGAGGGACAGGGGACAGAGTGCACACAGAGACAGGGGACAGAGCGCACACAGTGACCGGGGACAGAGCACACACAGAGACAGGGGACAGAGCGCACACAGAGACAGGGGACAGAGTGCACACAGAGACATGGGACAGAGCGCACACAGAGACAGGGGACAGAGCGCACACAGAGACAGGGGACAGAGGGCACACAGAGACAGGGGACAGAGTGCACAGAGAGACAGGGCACAGAGCGCACACAGGGACAGGGGACACAGCGCACACAGAGACAGAGGACAGAGTGCACACAGAGACAGGGGACAGAGCACACACAGAGACAGGGGACAGAGCGCACACAGAGACAGGGGACAGAGGACACACAGAGACAGGGGACAGAGTGCACAGAGAGACAGGGCACAGAGCGCACACATAGTCAGGGGACAGAGCACGCACAGAGACAGAGGACAGAGCGCACACAGAGATAGAGGACAGAGCGCACACAGGGACAGGGGACAGAGCGCACACAGGGACAGGGGACAGAGCGCACACAGAGACAGGGGACAGAGCGCACAGAGAGACAGGGGACAGAGCGCACACAGGGACGGGGGACAGAGCGCACACAGAGACAGGGGACAGAGCGCACACAGAGACAGGGGACAGAGCGCACACAGAGACAGGGGACAGAGCGCAGACAGGGACCGGGGACAGAGCACACACAGAGACAGGGGACAGAGCGCACACAGGGGCGGGGGACAGAGCGCACACAGGGACAGGGGACAGAGCGCACACAGGGACAGGGGACAGAGCGCACACAGGGACAGGGGACAGAGCGCACACAGGGACAGGGGACAGAGCGCACACAGGGACAGGGGACAGAGTGCACACAGGGACAGGGGACAGAGTGCACACAGGGACAGGGGACAGAGCGCACACAGGGACAGGGGACAGAGTGCACACAGGGACAGGGGACAGAGTGCACACAGGGACAGGGGACAGGGCACACACAGGGACAGGGGACAGAGATCACACAGGGACGGGGGACAGAGCGCACACAGAGACAGGGTGCAGAGCACACACAGGGACAGGATACAGAGCACGCACAGAGACAGGGGACAGAGCACACAGAGGGACAGGGGACAGAGTGCACACAGAGACAGGGGACAGAGCGCACACAGTGACCGGGGACAGAGCACACACAGAGACAGGGGACAGAGCGCACACAGAGACAGGGGACAGAGTGCACACAGAGACATGGGACAGAGCGCACACAGAGACAGGGGACAGAGCGCACACAGAGACAGGGGACAGAGGGCACACAGAGACAGGGGACAGAGTGCACAGAGAGACAGGGCACAGAGCGCACACAGGGACAGGGGACACAGCGCACACAGAGACAGAGGACAGAGTGCACACAGAGACAGGGGACAGAGCACACACAGAGACAGGGGACAGAGCGCACACAGAGACAGGGGACAGAGGACACACAGAGACAGGGGACAGAGTGCACAGAGAGACAGGGCACAGAGCGCACACATAGTCAGGGGACAGAGCACGCACAGAGACAGAGGACAGAGCGCACACAGAGATAGAGGACAGAGCGCACACAGGGACAGGGGACAGAGCGCACACAGGGACAGGGGACAGAGCGCACACAGAGACAGGGGACAGAGCGCACAGAGAGACAGGGGACAGAGCGCACACAGGGACGGGGGACAGAGCGCACACAGAGACAGGGGACAGAGCGCACACAGAGACAGGGGACAGAGCGCACACAGAGACAGGGGACAGAGCGCAGACAGGGACCGGGGACAGAGCACACACAGAGACAGGGGACAGAGCGCACACAGGGGCGGGGGACAGAGCGCACACAGGGACAGGGGACAGAGCGCACACAGGGACAGGGGACAGAGCGCACACAGGGACAGGGGACAGAGCGCACACAGGGGCGGGGGACAGAGCGCACACAGGGACAGGGGACAGAGCGCACACAGGGGCGGGGGACAGAGCGCACACAGGGACAGGGGACAGAGCGCACACAGGGACAGGGGACAGAGCGCACACAGGGGCGGGGGACAGAGCGCACACAGGGACAGGGGACAGAGCGCACACAGAGACAGGGGACAGAGCGCACACAGGGACAGGGGACAGAGCGCACACAGGGACAGGGGACAGAGCACACACAGAGACAGGGGACAGAGCGCACACAGGGACAAGGTACAGAGCGCACACAGGGACAGGGGACAGAGCGCACACAGGGACAGGGGACAGAGCGCACACAGAGACAGGGGACAGAGCGCACACAGGGACCGGGGACACTGCGCACACAGGGACGGGGGACAGAGCGCACACAGAGAGAGGGGACAGAGGGCACACAGAGACAGGGGACAGAGCGCACACAGAGAGAGGGGACAGAGGGCACACAGAGAGAGGGGACAGAGGGCACACAGAGACAGGGGACAGAGCGCACAGAGAGACAGGGCACAGAGCGCACACAGGGACCGGGGACACTGCGCACACAGGGACGGGGGACAGAGCGCTCACAGAGAGAGGGGACAGAGGGCACACAGGGACAGGGGACAGAGCGCACACAGAGACAGGGTGCAGAGCACACACAGGGACCGGGGACACTGCGCACACAGGGACGGGGGACAGAGCGCACACAGAGAGAGGGGACAGAGGGCACACAGGGACAGGGGACAGAGCGCACACAGGGACGGGGGACAGAGCGCTCACAGAGAGAGGGGACAGAGGGCACACAGGGACAGGGGACAGAGCGCACACAGAGACAGGGGACAGAGCGCACACAGGGACAGGGGACAGAGCGCACACAGGGACGGGGGACAGAGCGCTCACAGAGAGAGGGGACAGAGGGCACACAGGGACAGGGGACAGAGCGCACACAGAGACAGGGGACAGAGCGCACACAGAGACAGGGGACAGAGCGCACACAGAGACAGGGGACACTGCGCACACAGGGACGGGGGACAGAGCGCTCACAGAGAGAGGGGACAGAGGGCACACAGGGACAGGGGACAGAGCGCACACAGAGACAGGGGACAGAGCGCACACAGGGACAGGGGACAGAGCGCACACAGAGACAGGGGACAGAGCGCACACAGGGACAGGGGACAGAGCGCACACAGAGACAGGGGACAGAGCGCACACAGGGACAGGGGACAGAGCGCACACAGAGACAGGGGACAGAGCGCACACAGAGAAAGGGGACCGAACACATACAGACACAGGACACAGAGCGCACACAGAGACAGGACTCAGAGCCTACACAGAGACAGGGGACAGAGCGCACACATAGACAGGACACAGAGCGCACACATAGACAGGACACAGAGCGCACACAGGGACCGGGGACACAGCACACACAGAGACAGGGGACAGAGTGCACACAGGGACAGGGGACAGAGTGCACACAGGGACAGGGGACAGAGCGCACACAGAGACAGGGGACAGAGCGCACACAGAGACAAGGTACAGAGCGCACACACAGAAAGGGGACCGAACACATACAGACACAGGACACAGAGCGCACACAGAGACAGGACTCAGAGCCTACACAGAGACAGGGGACAGAGCGCACACATAGACAGGACACAGAGCGCACACATAGACAGGACACAGAGCGCACACAGGGACAGGGGACAGAGCGCACACATAGACAGGACACAGAGCACACACAGGGACAGGGGACAGAGCGCACACAGAGACAGGACACAGAGCGCACACATAGACAGGACACAGAGCACACACAGGGACAGGGGACAGAGCGCCCACAGGGACAGGGGAAAGAGCGCACACAGGGACAGGGTACAGAATGCACAGAGAGACAGGACACAGAGCACACACAGGGACAGGGGACAGAGCGCACACAGAGACAGGACACAGAGCGCACACATAGACAGGACACAGAGCGCACACATAGACAGGACACAGAGCACACACAGGGACAGGGGACAGAGCGCACACATAGACAGGACACAGAGCACACACAGGGACAGGGGACAGAGCGCACACATAGACAGGACACAGAGCGCACACATAGACAGGACACAGAGCGCACACAGAGACAGGACACAGAGTGCACACAGAGACAGGGGACAGGGCACACACAGGGACAGGGTACAGAGCACACACAGGGACAGGGGACAGAGCGCACACAGAGACAGGGTACAGAGCGCACACAGAGACAGGGTACAGAGCGCACACAGGGACAGGGGACAGAGCGCCCACAGGGACAGGGGACAGAGCGCACACAGGGACAGGGGACAGAGCGCACACAGAGACAGGGGACAGAGCGCCCACAGGGACAGGGGACAGAGCGCACACAGAGACAGGGGACAGAGTGCACACAGGGACAGGGGACAGAGCGCACACAGGGACAGGGGACAGAGCACACACAGGGACAGGGGAAAGAGCACACAGGGACAGGGTACAGAATGCACAGAGAGACAGGACACAGAGCGCACACAGAGACAGGGTACAGAGCGCACACAGGGACAGGGGACAGAGCGCACACAGGGACAGGGGACAGAGCGCACACAGGGACAGGGGACAGAGCGCACACAGGGACAGGGGACAGAGCGCACACAGAGACAGGGGACAGAGCGCACACAGAGACAGGGGACAGAGTGCACACAGAGACAGGGGACAGAGCGCACACAGAGACAGGGGACAGAGCGCACACAGAGACAGGGGACAGAGCGCACACAGAGACAGGGTACAGAGCGCACACAGGGACAGGGTACAGAGCGCACACAGAGACAGGGTACAGAGCGCACACAGAGACAGGGTACAGCACGAACACAGAGACAGGGGACAGAGCGCACACAGGGACAGGGGACAGAGGGCACACAGAGACAGGGGACAGAGCGCACACAGAGACAGGGGACAGAGTGCACACAGAGACAGGGGACAGAGCGCACACAGAGACAGGGGACAGAGCGCCCACAGGGACAGGGGACAGAGCGCACACAGAGACAGGGGACAGAGGGCACACAGAGACAGGGGACAGAGCGCACACAGAGACAGGGGACAGAGTGCACACAGAGACAGGGGACAGAGCGCACACAGAGACAGGGGACAGAGCGCCCACAGGGACAGGGGACAGAGCGCACACAGAGACAGGGGACAGAGTGCACACAGGGACAGGGGACAGAGCGCACACAGGGACAGGGGACAGAGCGCACACAGGGACAGGGGACAGAGCGCACACAGGGACAGGGGACAGAGCGCACACAGAGACAGGGGACAGAGCGCCCACAGGGACAGGGGACAGAGCGCCCACAGGGACAGGGGACAGAGCGCACACAGGGACAGGGTACAGCACGAACACAGGGACAGGGGACAGAGCGCACACAGGGACAGGGGACAGAGCACACACAGGGACAGGGTACAGCACGAACACAGGGACAGGGGACAGAGCGCACACAGGGACAGGGTACAGAATGCACAGAGAGACAGGACACAGAGCACACACAGGGACAGGGAACAGAGCACACACAGAGACAGAGGACAGAGCGCACACAGGGACAGGGGACAGAGCACACAGGGACCGGGGAAAGAGCACACAGGGACAGGGTACAGAATGCACAGAGAGACAGGACACAGAGCACACACAGGGACAGGGTACAGAATGCACAGAGAGACAGGACACAGAGCACACACAGGGACAGGGAACAGAGCACACACAGGGACAGGGGACAGAGCACACAGGGACAGGGGAAAGAGCACACAGGGACAGGGTACAGAATGCACAGAGAGACAGGACACAGAGCACACACAGGGACAGGGAACAGAGCACACACAGGGACAGGGGACAGAGCACACAGGGACAGGGGAAAGAGCACACAGGGACAGGGTACAGAATGCACAGAGAGACAGGACACAGAGCACACACAGGGACAGGGAACAGAGCACACACAGGGACAGGGTACAGAATGCACAGAGAGACAGGACACAGAGCACACACAGGGACAGGGTACAGAACGCACATAGGGACAGGGTACAGAGCACACACAGGGACAGGGGACAGACCGCACACAGAGACAGGGGACAGAGCACACACAGGGACAGGGGACAGACCGCACACAGGGACAGGGGACAGAGCGCACACAGGGACAGGGGACAGAGCGCACACAGGGACAGGGGACAGAGCGCACACAGGGACAGGGGACAGAGCACACACAGGGACAGGGGACAGAGCACACACAGAGACAGGGGACAGAGTGCACACAGGGACAGGGGACAGAGCACACACAGGGACAGGGGACAGAGCGCACACAGGGACAGGGGACAGAGCACACACAGGGACAGGGGACAGAGCGCACACAGGGACAGGGGACAGAGCACACACAGGAACAGGGGACAGAGCACACACAGGGACAGGGGACAGAGCGCACACAGAGACAGGGGACAGAGCGCACACAGAGACAGGGGACAGAGCACACATGGGGACAGGGGACAGAGCACACACAGGGACAGGGGACAGAGCACACACAGGGACAGGGGACAGAGCGCACACAGGGACAGGGGACAGAGCACGCACAGAGACAGGGGACAGAGCGCACACAGGGACAGGGGACAGAGGAAACACGGGGACAGGACACAGAGCGCACACAGGGACAGGGGACAGAGGACACACAGAGACAGGGGACAGAGCGCATACAGAGACAGGGGACAGAGCACACAGAGACAGGGGACAGAGCACACACAGAGACAGGGGACAGAGCACACACAGAGACAGGGGACAGAGCGCACACAGAGACAGGGGACAGAGCACACACAGAGACAGGGGACAGAGCACACACAGAGACAGGGGACAGAGGACACACAGAGACAGGGGACAGAGCACACACAGAGACAGGGGACAGAGGACACACAGAGGCAGGGGACAGAGGACACACAGAGGCAGGGGACAGAGGACACACAGAGACAGGGGACAGAGCACACACAGAGGCAGGGGACAGAGGACACACAGAGGCAGGGAACAGAGCGCACACAGAGACGGGGACAGAGCGCACACAGAGACAGGGGACAGAGCGCACACAGAGACAGGGGACAGAGGACACACAGAGACAGGGGTCAGAGGACACACAGGGACAAGGGACAGAGCACGCACAGGGACAGGGGACAGAGGACACACAGAGACGGGGACAGAGCGCACACAGAGACAGGGGACAGAGGGCACACAGGGACAGGGGACAGAGGACACACAGGGACAGGGGACAGAGGACACACAGGGACAGGGGACAGAGGACACACAGGGACAGGGGACACAGCGCACACAGAGACGGGGACACAGCGCACACAGAGACAGGGGACAGAGCGCACACAGAGACAGGGGACAGAGTGCACACAGAGACAGGGGACGCAGTGCACACAGAGACAGGGGACAGAGCACACACAGAGACAGGGGACAGAGCGCACACAGAGACAGGGGACAGAGTGCACACAGAGACAGGGGACAGAGTGCACACAGAGACAGGGGACAGAGCACACACAGGGACAGGGGACAGAGCACACACAGAGACATGGGACAGAGCACACACAGAGACATGGGACAGAGCACACACAGAGACAGGGGACAGAGCACACACAGAGACAGGGGACGCAGTGCACACAGAGACAGGGGACAGAACACACACAGAGACAGGGGACAGAGCGCACACAGAGACAGGGGACAGAGCACACACAGAGACATGGGACAGAGCACACACAGAGACAGGGGACGCAGTGCACACAGAGACAGGGGACAGAGCACACACAGAGACAGGGGACACAGCGCACACAGAGACAGTGTACAGAACACACACAGAGACAGGGGACACAGCGCACACAGAGACAGTGTACAGAACACACACAGAGACAGGGGACAGAGCGCGCACAGGGACAGGTGACAGAGCACACGCAGATCTACAGATCGCACACAGGGACAGGGGACAGAACGCACACAGGGACAGGGTACAGAGCACACACAGGGACAGGGGACAGAGCGCACACAGGGACAGGGGACAGAGCGCACACAGAGACATGGGACAGAGGACACACAGAGACAGGGGACAGAGCACACACAGACAGGGGACAGAGGACACACAGAGACAGGGGACAGAGGACACACAGAGACAGGGGACAGAGGACACACAGAGACAGGGGACAGAGCGCACACAGGCACAGGGAACAGAGCGCACACAGGCACAGGGAACAGAGCGCACACAGAGACAGGGTACAGAGTGCACACAGGGACAGGGACAGAGCGCACACAGAGAAAGGGGACAGAGTGTACACAGGGACAGGGAACAGAGCGCACACAGGGACTGGGGGCAGAGCGCAGCCAGGGACAGGGTACAGAGGGCACACACGGACAGGGGACAGAGCACACACAGAGACGGGGACACAGCGCACAGGGACAGGTGACAGAGCACACACAGGGACAGGGTACAGAGTGCACACAGGGACAGGGGACAGAGTGCACACAGGGACAGGGGACAGAGCATACACAGGGACAGGGTACAGAGTGCACACAGGGACAGGGGACAGAGTGCACACAGGGACAGGGTACAGAGCACACACAGGGACAGGGTACAGAGTGCACACAGGGACAGGGGACAGAGTGCACACAGGGACAGGGGACAGAGCATACACAGAGACGGGGACACAGCGCACACAGGGACAGGGGACAGAGCGCACACAGGGACAGGGCAGAACGCACACAGGGACAGGGGACAGAGCGCACACAGGGACAGGGATCACATCGCGCACAGACACAGGGGACAGAGCGCACACAGAAACAGGGTACAGAGCGCACATAGGGACAGGGGACAGAGCACACACAGAGACAGGGGACAGAGCGCACACAGGGACAGGGATCACAGCGCACACAGAGACAGGGGACAGAGCGCACACAGAGACAGGGGACAGAGCGCACACAGGGACAGGTGACACAGCGCACACAGGGACAGGGTACAGAGTGCACACAAGGACAGGGTACAGAGCGCACACAGAGACATGGGACAGAGCACACACAGAGACAGGGTACAGAGCGCACACAGAGACAGGACACAGAGCGCACTCTGGGACAGGGTACAGAACGCACATAGGGACAGGGTACAGAGCACACACAGGGACAGGGGACAGAGCACACACAGGGACAGGGGACAGAGCGCACACTGGGACAGGGGACAGAGCGCACACAGGGACAGGGGACAGAGCGCACACAGAAACAGGGATCACAGCGCACACAGAGACAGGGGACAGAGCGCACACAGAAACAGGGTACAGAGCGCACATAGGGACAGGGTACAGAGCGCACATAGGGACAGGGGACAGAGCACACACAGGGACGGGGACAGAGCGCACACAGAGGCAGAGGACAGAGCGCACACAGGGACAGGGGACAGAGCGCACACAGGGACAGGGGACAGAGGGCACACAGGGACAGGGGACAGAGCGCACACAGAGACAGGGGACAGAGCACACACAGGGACAGGGGACAGAGCGCACACAGGGACAGGGGACAGGGCACACACAGGGACAGGGGACAGAGCGCACAGGGACAGGGGACAGAGTGCACACAGAGACAGGGGACAGGGCACACACAGGGACAGGGGACAGGGCACACACAGAGACAGGGGACAGAGCGCACACAGGGACAGGTGACAGAGCGCACACAGAGACAGGACACAGAGCGCACACAGGGACAGGGGACAGAGCGCACAGGGACAGGGGACAGAGTGCACACAGAGACAGGGGACAGAGCACACACAGGGACAGGGGACAGAGTGCACACGGAGACAGGGCACAGTGCGCTCACAGAGACAGGGGACAGAGTGCACACAGAGACAGGGGACAGGGCACACACAGGGACAGGGGACAGAGCGCACACAGAGACAGGGCACAGAGCACACACAGGGACAGGGTACAGAGTGCACACAGGGACAGGGGACAGAGCGCACACAGAGACATGGGACAGAGCACACACAGAGACAGGGGACAGAGCGCGCACAGGGACAGGTGACAGAGCACACGCAGATCTACAGATCGCACACAGGGACAGGGGACAGAACGCACACAGGGACAGGGGACAGAGTGCACACAGGGACAGGGGACGCAGTGCACATAGGGACTGGGACAGAGCGCACACAGAGACGGGGGACAGAGCACACACAGAGACAGGGGACAGAGCGCACACAGAGACAGGGGAGAGAGCACACACAGAGACAGGGGACGCAGTGCACATAGGGACTGGGACAGAGCGCACACAGAGACGGGGGACAGAGCACACACAGAGACAGGGGACAGAGCGCACACAGAGACGGGGGACAGAGCACACACAGAGACAGGGGACACAGCGCACACAGAGACAGGGGACAGAGCGCACACAGAGACAGGGGACAGAGCGCACACAGAGACAGGGGAGAGAGCACACACAGAGACAGGGGACGCAGTGCACACAGAGACAGGGGACAGAGCGCACACAGGGACAGGGGACAGAGCGCACACAGAGACAGGGGACAGAGCGCACACAGGGACAGGGGACAGAGCACACACAGAGACAGGGGACAGAGCGCACATAGGGACAGGGGACAGAGCACACACAGAGACAGGGGACAGAGCGCACACAGGGACAGGGATCACAGCGCACACAGGGACAGGTGACAGAGCGCACACAGGGACAGGGGACAGAGTGCACACAGAGACAGGGGACAGAGGAAACACGGGGACAGGACACAGAGCGCACACAGAGACACGGGACAGAGTGCACACAGAGGCAAGGGACACAGCGCACACAGAGACAGGGGACGCAGTGCACACAGAGACAGGGGACAGAGTGCACACAGAGACAGGGGACAGAGGACACACAGAGACAGGGGACGCAGTGCACACAGAGACAGCGGACAGAACACACACAGAGACAGGGGACAGAGCACACACAGAGACAGGGGACAGAGCACACACAGAGACAGGGGACAGAGGACACACAGAGACAGGGGACAGAGCGCACACAGAGACAGGGGAGGCAGTGCACACAGAGACAGCGGACAGAACACACACAGAGACAGGGGACAGAGCACACACAGAGACAGGGGACAGAGGACACACAGAGACAGGGGACAGAGCGCACAAAGAGACAGGGGACAGAGTGCACACAGAGACAGGGGACTGAGCGCACACAGAGACAGGGGACTGAGCGCACACAGAGACAGGGTACAGAGCGCACACAGAGACAGGGGACAGAGGACACACAGAGACAGGGGACAGAGGACACACAGAGACAGGGGACAGAGCACACACAGAGACAGGGGACAGAGCACACACAGAGACAGGGGACAGAGGACACACAGAGACAGGGGACAGAGCGCACACAGGCACAGGGAACAGAGCGCACACAGAGACAGGGTACAGAGAGCACACAGGGACAGGGACAGAGCGCACACAGAGAAAGGGGACAGAGTGTACACAGGGACAGGGGACAGAGCGCACACAGGGACTGGGGGCAGAGCGCAGCCAGGGACAGGGTACAGAGGGCACACACAGGGACAGGGGACAGAGCACACACAGAGACAGGGGACAGAGCACACACAGGGACAGGGGACAGAGCACACGCAGGGACAGGGGACAGAGGACACACAGGGACAGGGGACGTAGTGCACATAGGGACTGGGCCAGAGCACACACAGAGACAGGGGACAGAGGACACACAGGGACAGGGGACAGAGGACACACAGGGACAGGGGACGCAGTGCACATAGGGACTGGGACAGAGCACACACAGAGACAGGGGACAGAGCGCACACAGAAACAGGGATCACAGCGCACACAGAGACAGGGGACAGAGCTAACACAGAGGCAGGGGACAGAGCGCACACAGGGACAGGGGACAGAGCGCACACAGGGACAGGGGACAGAGCGCACACAGGGACAGGGGACAGAGCGCACACAGAGATAGGGGACAGAGCGCACAGGGACAGGGGACAGAGCGCACACAGAGACAGGGGACAGAGCGCACACAGGGACAGGGGACAGGGCACACACAGGGACAGGGGACAGAGCGCACAGGGACAGGGGACAGAGTGCACACAGAGACAGGGGACAGGGCACACACAGGGACAGGGGACAGAGCGCACACAGAGACAGGGGACAGAGCACACACAGAGACAGGGGACAGAGCACACACAGGGACAGGGGACAGAGCGCACACAGAGACAGGGGACAGAGCACACACAGAGACAGGGGACAGAGCACACACAGAGACAGGGGACAGAGCACACACAGAGACAGGGGACAGGGCACACACAGGGACAGGGGACAGAGCGCACAGGGACAGGGGACAGAGGACACACAGAGACAGGGGACAGGGCACACACAGGGACAGGGGACAGAGCGCACACAGGGACAGGGGACAGAGCGCACACAGAGACAGGGGACAGGGCACACACAGGGACAGGGGACAGAGCGCACACAGAGACAGGGGACAGGGCACACACAGAGACAGGGGACAGGGCACACACAGGGACAGGGGACAGAGCGCACACACGGACAGGGGACAGAGGAAACACGGGGACAGGACACAGAGCGCTCACAGAGACACGGGACAGAGTGCACACAGAGGCAAGGGACACATCGCACACAGGGACAGGGGACAGAGGACACACAGAGACGGGGACAGAGGACACACAGAGACAGGGGACAGAGCGCACACAGGCACAGGGGACAGAGCGCACACAGAGACAGGGGACAGAGCGCACACAGGGACAGGGGACAGAACACACACAGAGACAGGGGACAGAGCACACACAGAGAAAGGGGACAGAGTGTACACAGGGACTGGGGGCAGAGCGCAGCCAGGGACAGGGGACAGAGGACACACAGAGACAGGGGACAGAGGACACACAGAGACAGGGGACAGAGCACACACAGAGACAGGGGACAGAGGACACACAGGGACAGGGGACAGAGGACACACAGAGACAGGGGACAGAGGACACACAGAGACAGGGGACTGAGCGCACACAGAGACAGGGGACTGAGCGCACACAGGGACAGGGGACAGAACACACACAGAGACAGGGGACAGAGCACACACAGAGACAGGGGACTGAGCGCACACAGAGACAGGGGACAGAGCACACACAGAGACAGGGGACTGAGCGCACACAGAGACAGGGGACTGAGCGCACACAGAGACAGGGGACAGAGCGCACACAGGGACAGGGGACAGAGCGCACACAGGGACAGGGGACAGAGCGCACACAGAGACATGGGACAGAACACACACAGGGACATGGGACAGAGCACACACAGAGACAGGGGACGCAGTGCACACAGAGACAGGGGACAGAACACACACAGAGACAGGGGACACAGCGCACACAGAGACAGTGTACAGAACACACACAGAGACAGGGGACAGAGCGCGCACAGGGACAGGTGACAGAGCACACGCAGATCTACAGATCGCACACAGGGACAGGGGACAGAACGCACACAGGGACAGGGTACAGAGCACACACAGGGACAGGGGACAGAGGACACACAGGGACAGGGGAGGCAGTGCACATAGGGACTGGGACAGAGCACACACAGAGACAGGGGACAGAGCACACACAGAGACGGGGACACAGCGCACACAGAGACAGGGGACAGAGCGCACACAGAGACAGGGGACAGAGCGCACACAGAGACAGGGGACTGAGCGCACACAGAGACAGGGTACAGAGTGCACACAGAGACAGGGGACAGAGCACACACAGAGACAGGGGACAGAGTGCACACAGAGACAGGGGACAGAGTGCACACAGAGACAGGGGACACAGCGCACACAGAGACAGGGGACAGAGCACACACAGAGACAGGGGACACAGCGCACACAGAGACAGGGGACAGAGTGCACACAGAGACAGGGGACAGAGTGCACACAGAGACAGGGGACAGAGTGCACACAGAGACAGGGGACACAGCGCACACAGAGACAGGGGACAGAGCACACACAGAGACAGGGGACAGAGTGCACACAGAGACAGGGGACAGAGCACACACAGAGACAGGGGACTGAGCGCACACAGAGACAGGGTACAGAGTGCACACAGAGACAGGGGACAGAGCACACACAGAGACAGGGGACAGAGTGCACACAGAGACAGGGGACAGAGTGCACACAGAGACAGGGGACAGAGCACACACAGAGACAGGGGACGCAGTGCACACAGAGACAGGGGACAGAACACACACAGAGACAGGGGACACAGCGCACACAGAGACAGTGTACAGAACACACACAGAGACAGGGGACAGAGCGCGCACAGGGACAGGTGACAGAGCACACGCAGATCTACAGATCGCACACAGGGACAGGGGACAGAACGCACACAGGGACAGGGGACAGAGCACACACAGGGACAGGGGACAGAGCGCACACAGGGACAGGGGACAGAGCGCACACAGGGACAGGGGACAGAGCGCACACAGGGACAGGGGACAGAGCGCACACAGAAACAGGGATCACAGCGCACACAGAGACAGGGGACAGAGTGCACACAGAGACAGGGGACAGAGGACACACAGAGACAGGGGACGCAGTGCACACAGAGACAGCGGACAGAACACACACAGAGACAGGGGACAGAGCACACACAGAGACAGGGGACAGAGCACACACAGAGACAGGGGACAGAGGACACACAGAGACAGGGGACAGAGCGCACACAGAGACAGGGGAGGCAGTGCACACAGAGACAGCGGACAGAACACACACAGAGACAGGGGACAGAGCACACACAGAGACAGGGGACAGAGGACACACAGAGACAGGGGACAGAGCGCACAAAGAGACAGGGGACAGAGTGCACACAGAGACAGGGGACTGAGCGCACACAGAGACAGGGGACAGAGCGCACACAGGGACAGGGTACAGAGCGCACACAGAGACAGGGGACAGAGGACACACAGAGACAGGGGACAGAGGACACACAGAGACAGGGGACAGAGCACACACAGAGACAGGGGACAGAGCACACACAGAGACAGGGGACAGAGGACACACAGAGACAGGGGACAGAGCGCACACAGGCACAGGGAACAGAGCGCACACAGAGACAGGGTACAGAGAGCACACAGGGACAGGGACAGAGCGCACACAGAGAAAGGGGACAGAGTGTACACAGGGACAGGGGACAGAGCGCACACAGGGACTGGGGGCAGAGCGCAGCCAGGGACAGGGTACAGAGGGCACACACAGGGACAGGGGACAGAGCACACACAGGGACAGGGGACAGAGCACACACAGGGACAGGGGACAGAGCACACGCAGGGACAGGGGACAGAGGACACACAGGGACAGGGGACGTAGTGCACATAGGGACTGGGCCAGAGCACACACAGAGACAGGGGACAGAGGACACACAGGGACAGGGGACAGAGGACACACAGGGACAGGGGACGCAGTGCACATAGGGACTGGGACAGAGCACACACAGAGACAGGGGACAGAGCGCACACAGAAACAGGGATCACAGCGCACACAGAGACAGGGGACAGAGCTAACACAGAGGCAGGGGACAGAGCGCACACAGGGACAGGGGACAGAGCGCACACAGGGACAGGGGACAGAGCGCACACAGGGACAGGGGACAGAGCGCACACAGAGATAGGGGACAGAGCGCACAGGGACAGGGGACAGAGCGCACACAGAGACAGGGGACAGAGCGCACACAGGGACAGGGGACAGGGCACACACAGGGACAGGGGACAGAGCGCACAGGGACAGGGGACAGAGCGCACACAGAGACAGGGGACAGAGCACACACAGAGACAGGGGACAGAGCACACACAGGGACAGGGGACAGAGCGCACACAGAGACAGGGGACAGAGCACACACAGAGACAGGGGACAGAGCACACACAGAGACAGGGGACAGAGCACACACAGAGACAGGGGACAGGGCACACACAGGGACAGGGGACAGAGCACACACAGAGACAGGGGACAGAGCACACACAGAGACAGGGGACAGGGCACACACAGGGACAGGGGACAGAGCGCACAGGGACAGGGGACAGAGGACACACAGAGACAGGGGACAGGGCACACACAGGGACAGGGGACAGAGCGCACACAGGGACAGGGGACAGAGCGCACACAGGGACAGGGGACAGGGCACACACAGGGACAGGGGACAGAGCGCACACAGAGACAGGGGACAGGGCACACACAGAGACAGGGGACAGGGCACACACAGAGACAGGGGACAGGGCACACACAGGGACAGGGGACAGAGCGCACACACGGACAGGGGACAGAGGAAACACGGGGACAGGACACAGAGCGCTCACAGAGACACGGGACAGAGTGCACACAGAGGCAAGGGACACATCGCACACAGGGACAGGGGACAGAGGACACACAGAGACGGGGACAGAGGACACACAGAGACAGGGGACAGAGCGCACACAGGCACAGGGGACAGAGCGCACACAGAGACAGGGGACAGAGCGCACACAGGGACAGGGGACAGAACACACACAGAGACAGGGGACAGAGCACACACAGAGAAAGGGGACAGAGTGTACACAGGGACTGGGGGCAGAGCGCAGCCAGGGACAGGGGACAGAGGACACACAGAGACAGGGGACAGAGGACACACAGAGACAGGGGACAGAGCACACACAGAGACAGGGGACTGAGCGCACACAGAGACAGGGGACTGAGCGCACACAGGGACAGGGGACAGAACACACACAGAGACAGGGGACAGAGCACACACAGAGACAGGGGACTGAGCGCACACAGAGACAGGGGACAGAGCACACACAGAGACAGGGGACTGAGCGCACACAGAGACAGGGGACTGAGCGCACACAGAGACAGGGGACAGAGCGCACACAGGGACAGGGGACAGAGCGCACACAGAGACAGGGGACTGAGCGCACACAGAGACAGGGGACTGAGCGCACACAGAGACAGGGGACAGAGCGCACACAGGGACAGGGGACAGAGCGCACACAGAGACATGGGACAGAACACACACAGGGACATGGGACAGAGCACACACAGAGACAGGGGACGCAGTGCACACAGAGACAGGGGACAGAACACACACAGAGACAGGGGACACAGCGCACACAGAGACAGTGTACAGAACACACACAGAGACAGGGGACAGAGCGCGCACAGGGACAGGTGACAGAGCACACGCAGATCTACAGATCGCACACAGGGACAGGGGACAGAACGCACACAGGGACAGGGTACAGAGCACACACAGGGACAGGGGACAGAGGACACACAGGGACAGGGGAGGCAGTGCACATAGGGACTGGGACAGAGCACACACAGAGACAGGGGACAGAGCACACACAGAGACGGGGACACAGCGCACACAGAGACAGGGGACAGAGCGCACACAGAGACAGGGGACAGAGCGCACACAGAGACAGGGGACAGAGCACACACAGAGACAGGGGACTGAGCGCACACAGAGACAGGGTACAGAGTGCACACAGAGACAGGGGACAGAGCACACACAGAGACAGGGGACAGAGTGCACACAGAGACAGGGGACAGAGTGCACACAGAGACAGGGGACAGAGCACACACAGAGACAGGGGACGCAGTGCACACAGAGACAGGGGACAGAACACACACAGAGACAGGGGACACAGCGCACACAGAGACAGTGTACAGAACACACACAGAGACAGGGGACAGAGCGCGCACAGGGACAGGTGACAGAGCACACGCAGATCTACAGATCGCACACAGGGACAGGGGACAGAACGCACACAGGGACAGGGGACAGAGCACACACAGGGACAGGGGACAGAGCGCACACAGGGACAGGGGACAGAGCGCACACAGGGACAGGGGCCAGAGCGCACACAGAAACAGGGATCACAGCGCACACAGAGACAGGGGACAGAGCGCACACAGAAACAGGGTACAGAGCGCACATAGGGACAGGGTACAGAGCGCACATAGGGACAGGGGACAGAGCACACACAGGGACAGGGGACAGAGCGCACACAGAGGCAGGGGACAGAGTGCACACAGGGACAGGGGACAGAGCGCACACAGAGATAGGGGACAGAGCGCACACAGAGACAGGGGTCAGAGTGCACACAGAGACAGGGGACAGAGCACACACAGGGACAGGGGACAGAGCGCACACAGGGACAGGGGACAGGGCACACACAGGGACAGGGGACAGAGCGCACAGGGACAGGGGACAGAGTGCACACAGGGACAGGTGACAGAGCGCACACAGAGACAGGGGACAGGGCACACACAGGGACAGGGGACAGAGCGCACACAGAGACAGGGGACAGAGCGCACACAGGGACAGGTGACAGAGCGCACACAGAGACAGGACACAGAGCGCACACAGGGACAGGGGACAGAGTGCACACGGAGACAGGGCACAGTGCGCTCACAGAGACAGGGGACAGAGTGCACACAGAGACAGGGGACAGGGCACACACAGGGACAGGGGACAGAGCGCACACAGAGACAGGGCACAGAGCACACACAGGGACAGGGTACAGAGTGCACACAGGGACAGGGGACAGAGCGCACACAGAGACATGCGACAGAGCACACACAGAGACAGGGGACGCAGTGCACACAGAGACAGGGGACAGAACACACACAGAGACAGGGGACACAGCGCACACAGAGACAGTGTACAGAACACACACAGAGACAGGGGACAGAGCGCACACAGAGACAGGGGACAGAGCACACACAGAGACAGGGGACAGAACACACACAGAGACAGGGGACAGAGGACACACAGAGACAGGGGACAGAGGACACACAGAGACAGGGGACAGAGCACACACAGAGACAGGGGACAGAGGACACACAGAGACAGGGGACAGAGGACACACTGAGACAGGGGACAGAGCACACACAGAGACAGGGGACAGAGCACACACAGAGACAGGGGACAGAGGACACACAGAGACAGGGGACAGAGCGCACACAGGCACAGGGAACAGAGCGCACACAGAGACAGGGTACAGAGAGCACACAGGGACAGGGACAGAGCGCACACAGAGAAAGGGGACAGAGTGTACACAGGGACAGGGGACAGAGCGCACACAGGGACTGGGGGCAGAGCGCAGCCAGGGACAGGGTACAGAGGGCACACACAGAGACAGGGGACAGAGCACACACAGAGACAGGGGACAGAGCACACACAGAGACAGGGGACAGAGCACACGCAGGGACAGGGGACAGAGCACACGCAGGGACAGGGGACAGAGGACACACAGGGACAGGGGACGTAGTGCACATAGGGACTGGGCCAGAGCACACACAGAGACAGGGGACAGAGGACACACAGGGACAGGGGACAGAGGACACACAGGGACAGGGGACGCAGTGCACATAGGGACTGGGACAGAGCACACACAGAGACAGGGGACAGAGCGCACACAGAAACAGGGATCACAGCGCACACAGAGACAGGGGACAGAGCGCACACAGAGGCAGGGGACAGAGCGCACACAGGGACAGGGGACAGAGCGCACACAGGGACAGGGGACAGAGCGCACACAGGGACAGGGGACAGAGCGCACACAGAGACAGGGGACAGAGGACACACAGAGACAGGGGACAGAGCACACACAGAGACAGGGGACAGAGCGCACACAGAGAGAGGGGACAGAGTGCACACAGAGACAGGGGACAGAGCGCACACAGGGACAGGGGACAGGGCACACACAGGGACAGGGGACAGAGCGCACAGGGACAGGGGACAGAGTGCACACAGAGACAGGGGACAGAGCACACACAGGGACAGGGGACAGAGCGCACACAGGGACAGGGGACAGAGCACACACAGAGACAGGGGACAGAGCACACACAGAGACAGGGGACAGAGCACACACAGGGACAGGGGACAGAGCACGCACAGGGACAGGGGACAGAGTGCACACAGGGACAGGGGACAGAGTGCACACAGGGACAGGGGACAGAGTGCACACAGGGACAGGGGACAGGGCACACACAGGTACAGGGGACAGAGCGCACACAGAGACAGGGGACAGAGCACACACAGAGACAGGGGACAGAGCACACACAGGGACAGGGGACAGAGCGCACACAGAGACAGGGGACAGAGCACACACAGGGACAGGGGACAGAGCGCACAGGGACAGGGGACAGAGTGCACACAGGGACAGGGGACAGGGCACACACAGGGACAGGGGACAGAGCGCACAGGGACAGGGGACAGAGTGCACACAGAGACAGGGGACAGGGCACACACAGAGACAGGGGACAGGGCACACACAGGGACAGGGGACAGAGCGCACACAGGGACAGGGGACAGAGCGCACACAGAAACAGGGGACAGGGCACACACAGGTACAGGGGACAGAGCGCACACAGAGACAGGGGACAGGGCACACACAGAGACAGGGGACAGAGCGCACACAGGGACAGGGAACAGAGCGCACACAGAAACAGGGGACAGGGCACACACAGGGACAGGGGACAGAGCGCACACAGGGACAGGGTACAGAGCGCACACAGAGACAGGGGACAGAGGACACACAGAGACAGGGGACAGAGGACACACAGAGACGGGGACAGAGGACACACAGAGACAGGGGACAGAGCGCACACAGGGACAGGGACAGAGCGCACACAGAGAAAGGGGACAGAGTGTACACAGGGACAGGGGACAGAGCGCACACAGGGACTGGGGGCAGAGCGCAGCCAGGGACAGGGTACAGAGGGCACACACGGACAGGGGACAGAGCACATGCAGGGACAGGGGACAGAGGACACACAGAGACAGGGGACAGAGGACACACAGAGACAGGGGACAGAGCACACACAGAGACGGGGACACAGTGCACACAGAGACAGGGGACAGAGCGCACACAGAGACAGGGGACAGAGCACACACAGAGACGGGGACACAGCGCACACAGAGACAGGGGACAGAGCACACACAGAGACAGGGGACAGAGCGCACACAGAGACAGGGGACAGAGCGCACACAGAGACAGGGGACAGAGCACACACAGAGACGGGGACACAGCGCACACAGAGACAGGGGACAGAGCACACACAGAGACAGGGGTCAGAGGACACACAGAGACAGGGGAGGCAGTGCACACAGAGACAGCGGACAGAACACACACAGAGACGGGACAGAGCGCACACAGGGACAGGGTACAGAGCGCACACAGAGACAGGGGACAGAGGACACACAGAGACAGGGGACAGAGGACACACAGAGACGGGGACTGAGCGCACACAGAGACAGGGGACTGAGCGCACACAGAGACAGGGGACAGAGCGCACACAGAGACAGGGGACAGAGCGCACACAGAGACAGGGGACAGAGCGCACACAGGGACAGGGGACAGAGCGCACACAGGGACAGGGGACAGAACACACACAGAGACAGGGGACAGAACACACACAGAGACAGGGGACAGAGCGCACACAGAGACAGGGGACAGAGTGCACACAGAGACAGGGGACTGAGCGCACACAGAGACAGGGGACAGAACACACACAGAGGCAGGGGACAGAACACACACAGAGACAGGGGACAGAGCACACACAGAGACAGGGGACTGAGCGCACACAGAGACAGGGGACAGAGCACACACAGAGACAGGGGACTGAGCGCACACAGAGACAGGGGACAGAGCGCACACAGAGACAGGGGACAGAGCGCACACAGGGACAGGGGACAGAACACACACAGAGACATGGGACAGAACACACACAGGGACAGGGGACAGAGCACACACAGAGACAGGGGACTGAGCGCACACAGAGACAGGGGACTGAGCGCACACAGAGACAGGGGACAGAGCGCACACAGAGACAGGGGACAGAGCGCACACAGAGACAGGGGACAGAACACACACAGAGACATGGGACAGAGCACACACAGAGACAGGGGACGCAGTGCACACAGAGACAGGGGACAGAGCGCACACAGAAACAGGGATCACAGCGCACACAGAGACAGGGGACAGAGCGCACACAGAGGCAGGGGACAGAGCGCACACAGGGACAGGGGACAGAGCGCACACAGGGACAGGGGACAGAGCGCACACAGGGACAGGGGACAGAGCGCACACAGGGACAGGGGACAGAGCGCACACAGAGACAGGGGACAGAGGACACACAGAGACAGGGGACAGAGCACACACAGAGACAGGGGACAGAGCGCACACAGAGAGAGGGGACAGAGTGCACACAGGGACAGGGGACAGAGCGCACACAGAGACAGGGGACAGAGCGCACACAGGGACAGGGGACAGGGCACACACAGGGACAGGGGACAGAGCGCACAGGGACAGGGGACAGAGTGCACACAGAGACAGGGGACAGGGCACACACAGGGACAGGGGACAGAGCGCACACAGGGACAGGGGACAGAGCGCACACAGAGACAGGGGACAGAGCGCACACAGAGACAGGGGACAGAGCACACACAGGGACAGGGGACAGAGCGCACACAGAGACAGGGGACAGAGCACACACAGGGACAGGGGACAGAGCACACACAGGGACAGGGGACAGAGTGCACACAGGGACAGGGGACAGGGCACACACAGGTACAGGGGACAGAGCGCACACAGAGACAGGGGACAGAGCACACACAGAGACAGGGGACAGAGCACACACAGGGACAGGGGACAGAGCGCACACAGAGACAGGGGACAGAGCACACACAGGGACAGGGGACAGAGCGCACAGGGACAGGGGACAGAGTGCACACAGGGACAGGGGACAGGGCACACACAGGTACAGGGGACAGAGCGCACACAGAGACAGGGGACAGGGCACACACAGAGACAGGGGACAGGGCACACACAGGGACAGGGGACAGAGCGCACACAGGGACAGGGGACAGAGCGCACACAGAAACAGGGGACAGGGCACACACAGGTACAGGGGACAGAGCGCACACAGAGACAGGGGACAGGGCACACACAGAGACAGGGGACAGAGCGCACACAGGGACAGGGAACAGAGCGCACACAGAAACAGGGGACAGGGCACACACAGGGACAGGGGACAGAGCGCACACACGGACAGGGGACAGAGGAAACACGGGGACAGGACACAGAGCGCTCACAGAGACACGGGACAGAGTGCACACAGAGGCAAGGGACACATCGCACACAGGGACAGGGGACAGAGCACACACAGAGACAGGGGACAGAGCACACACAGAGACAGGGGACAGAGCACACACAGAGACAGGGGTCAGAGGACACACAGAGACAGGGGAGGCAGTGCACACAGAGACAGCGGACAGAACACACACAGAGACAGGGGACAGAGCGCACACAGGGACAGGGTACAGAGCGCACACAGAGACAGGGGACAGAGGACACACAGAGACAGGGGACAGAGGACACACAGAGACGGGGACAGAGGACACACAGAGACAGGGGACAGAGCGCACACAGGGACAGGGACAGAGCGCACACAGAGAAAGGGGACAGAGTGTACACAGGGACAGGGGACAGAGCGCACACAGGGACTGGGGACAGAGCACATGCAGGGACAGGGGACAGAGGGCACACAGAGACAGGGGACAGAGGACACACAGAGACAGGGGACAGAGGACACACAGAGACAGGGGACAGAGCGCACACAGAGACAGGGGACAGAGCACACACAGAGACGGGGACACAGCGCACACAGAGACAGGGGACAGAGCACACACAGAGACGGGGACACAGCGCACACAGAGACAGGGGACAGAGCACACACAGAGACAGGGGACAGAGCACACACAGAGACAGGGGACAGAGCGCACACAGAGACAGGGGACAGAGCACACACAGAGACAGGGGACAGAGCGCACACAGAGACAGGGGACAGAGGACACACAGAGACGGGGACAGAGGACACACAGAGACGGGGACAGAGGACACACAGAGACAGGGGACAGAGCGCACACAGAGACAGGGGACAGAGCGCACACAGAGACAGGGGACTGAGCGCACACAGAGACAGGGGACAGAGCACACACAGAGACAGGGGTCAGAGGACACACAGAGACAGGGGAGGCAGTGCACACAGAGACAGCGGACAGAACACACACAGAGACAGGGGACAGAGCGCACACAGGGACAGGGTACAGAGCGCACACAGAGACAGGGGACAGAGGACACACAGAGACGGGGACAGAGGACACACAGAGACGGGGGACTGAGCGCACACAGAGACAGGGGACAGAGCACACACAGAGACAGGGGACTGAGCGCACACAGAGACAGGGGACAGAGCGCACACAGAGACAGGGGACAGAGCGCACACAGGGACAGGGGACAGAGCGCACACAGGGACAGGGGACAGAACACACACAGAGACAGGGGACAGAACACACACAGAGACAGGGGACAGAGCGCACACAGAGACAGGGGACAGAGCGCACACAGAGACAGGGGACAGAGTGCACACAGAGACAGGGGACTGAGCGCACACAGAGACAGGGGACAGAGCGCACACAGAGACATGGGACAGAACACACACAGAGACAGGGGACAGAACACACACAGAGACAGGGGACAGAGCACACACAGAGACAGGGGACTGAGCGCACACAGAGACAGGGGACAGAGCACACACAGAGACAGGGGACTGAGCGCACACAGAGACAGGGGACAGAGCGCACACAGAGACAGGGGACAGAGCGCACACAGAGACAGGGGACAGAGCGCACACAGAGACATGGGACAGAACACACACAGGGACAGGGGACAGAGCACACACAGAGACAGGGGACTGAGCGCACACAGAGACAGGGGACTGAGCGCACACAGAGACAGGGGACAGAGCGCACACAGAGACAGGGGACAGAGCGCACACAGAGACAGGGGACAGAACACACACAGAGACATGGGACAGAGCACACACAGAGACAGGGGACGCAGTGCACACAGAGACAGGGGACAGAACACACACAGAGACAGGGGACACAGCGCACACAGAGACAGTGTACAGAACACACACAGAGACAGGGGACAGAGCGCGCACAGGGACAGGTGACAGAGCACACGCAGATCTACAGATCGCACACAGGGACAGGGGACAGAACGCACACAGGGACAGGGTACAGAGCACACACAGGGACAGGGGACAGAGGACACACAGGGACAGGGGAGGCAGTGCACATAGGGACTGGGACAGAGCACACACAGAGACAGGGGACAGAGCACACACAGAGACGGGGACACAGCGCACACAGAGACAGGGGACAGAGCGCACACAGAGACAGGGGACAGAGCGCACACAGAGACAGGGGACAGAGCACACACAGAGACAGGGGACTGAGCGCACACAGAGACAGGGGACTGAGCGCACACAGAGACAGGGGACAGAGCGCACACAGAGACAGGGGACAGAGTGCACACAGAGACAGGGGACAGAGCACACACAGAGACAGGGGACGCAGTGCACACAGAGACAGGGGACAGAACACACACAGAGACAGGGGACAGAGCGCGCACAGGGACAGGTGACAGAGTGCACACAGGGGACAGAGCACACACAGGGACAGGGTACAGAACGCACAGAGAGACAGGGTACAGATCGCACACAGGGACAGTGGACAGAACGCACACAGGGACAGGGGACAGAGCGCACACAGAGACAGGGTACAGAACGCACAGAGAGACAGGGTACAGAACGCACACAGGGACAGGGTACAGAGTGCACACAGGGACAGGGAACAGAGTGCACACAGGGACAGGGGACAGAGCACACACAGGGACAGGGTACAGAACGCACAGAGAGACAGGGACAGATCGCACATAGGGACAGGGTACAGAGCACACACAGGGACAGGGTACAGAGTGCACACAGGGACAGGGGACAGAACGCACAGAGAGACAGGGACAGATCGCACATAGGGACAGGGTACAGAGCACACACAGGGACAGGGTACAGAGTGCACACAGGGACAGGGGACAGAGTGCACACAGGGACAGGGGACAGAACGCACACAGGGACAGGGGACAGAGCGCACACAGGGACAGGGGACAGAGCGCACACAGGGACAGGGGACAGAGCTCACACAGGGACAGGGGACAGAGCTCACACAGGGACAGGGGACAGAGCGCACACAGAAACAGGGTACAGAGCGCACATAGGGACAGGGGACACAGCGCACACAGGGACAGGGGACAGAGCGCACACAGAGACAGGGGACAGAGCGCACACAGGGACAGGGGACAGAGCGCACACAGGGACAGGTGACACAGCGCACACAGGGACAGGGTACAGAGTGCACACGGACAGGGGACAGAGTGCACACAGGAACAGGGGCACAGCGCACACAGAGACAGGGGACACAGCGCACACAGAGACAGGGGAGGCAGTGCACACAGAGACAGCGGACAGAACACACACAGAGACAGGGGACAGAGTGCACACAGGGACAGGGTACAGAGCGCACACAGAGACAGGGGACAGAGGACACACAGAGACAGGGGACAGAGCGCACACAGGCACAGGGAACAGAGCGCACACAGAGACAGGGTACAGAGCGCACACAGAGAAAGGGGACAGAGTGTACACAGGGACAGGGGACAGAGCGCACACAGGGACAGGGACAGAGCGCACACAGAGAAAGGGGACAGAGTGTACACAGGGACAGGGGACAGAGCGCACACAGGGACTGGGGGCAGAGCGCAGCCAGGGACAGGGTACAGAGGGCACACACGGACAGGGGACAGAGCACATGCAGGGACAGGGGACAGAGGACACACAGAGACAGGGGACAGAGGACACACAGAGACAGGGGACAGAGCACACACAGAGACGGGGACACAGTGCACACAGAGACAGGGGACAGAGCGCACACAGAGACAGGGGACAGAGCGCACACAGAGACAGGGGACAGAGCACACACAGAGACGGGGACACAGCGCACACAGAGACAGGGGACAGAGCACACACAGAGACGGGGACACAGCGCACACAGAGACAGGGGACAGAGCACACACAGAGACAGGGGACAGAGCGCACACAGAGACATGGGACAGAACACACACAGAGACAGGGGACAGAACACACACAGAGACAGGGGACAGAGCACACACAGAGACAGGGGACTGAGCGCACACAGAGACAGGGGACAGAGCACACACAGAGACAGGGGTCAGATGACACACAGAGACAGGGGAGGCAGTGCACACAGAGACAGCGGACAGAACACACACAGAGACAGGGGACAGAGCGCACACAGGGACAGGGTACAGAGCGCACACAGAGACAGGGGACAGAGGACACACAGAGACAGGGGACAGAGGACACACAGAGACGGGGACAGAGGACACACAGAGACAGGGTACTGAGCGCACACAGAGACAGGGGACAGAGCGCACACAGAGACAGGGGACAGAGCGCACACAGGGACAGGGGACAGAGCGCACACAGGGACAGGGGACAGAGCGCACACAGGGACAGGGGACAGAGCGCACACAGGGACAGGGGACAGAACGCACACAGAGACAGGGGACAGAACACACACAGAGACAGGGGACAGAGCGCACACAGAGACAGGGGACAGAGCGCACACAGAGACAGGGGACAGAGCGCACACAGAGACAGGGGACTGAGCGCACACAGAGACAGGGGACAGAGCGCACACAGAGACATGGGACAGAACACACACAGAGACAGGGGACAGAACACACACAGAGACAGGGGACAGAACACACACAGAGACAGGGGACAGAGCACACACAGAGACAGGGGACTGAGCGCACACAGAGACAGGGGACAGAGCACACACAGAGACAGGGGACTGAGCGCACACAGAGACAGGGGACAGAGCGCACACAGAGACAGGGGACAGAGCGCACACAGGGACAGGGGACAGAACACACACCGAGACATGGGACAGAACACACACAGGGACAGGGGACAGAGCACACACAGAGACAGGGGACTGAGCGCACACAGAGACAGGGGACACAGCGCACACAGAGACAGGGGACAGAGCACACACAGAGACGGGGACACAGCGCACACAGAGACAGGGGACAGAGCGCACACAGAGACATGGGACAGAACACACACAGAGACAGGGGACAGAACACACACAGAGACAGGGGACAGAGCACACACAGAGACAGGGGACTGAGCGCACACAGAGACAGGGGACAGAGCACACACAGAGACAGGGGACAGAGCACACACAGAGACAGGGGTCAGAGGACACACAGAGACAGGGGAGGCAGTGCACACAGAGACAGCGGACAGAACACACACAGAGACAGGGGACAGAGCGCACACAGGGACAGGGTACAGAGCGCACACAGAGACAGGGGACAGAGGACACACAGAGACAGGGGACAGAGGACACACAGAGACGGGGACAGAGGACACACAGAGACAGGGGACTGAGCGCACACAGAGACAGGGGACAGAGCACACACAGAGACAGGGGACTGAGCGCACACAGAGACAGGGGACAGAGCGCACACAGAGACAGGGGACAGAGCGCACACAGGGACAGGGGACAGAACACACAAAGAGACAGGGGACAGAACACACACAGAGACAGGGGACAGAGCGCACACAAAGACAGGGGACAGAGCGCACACAGAGACAGGGGACTGAGCGCACACAGAGACAGGGGACTGAGCGCACACAGAGACATGGGACAGAACACACACAGAGACAGGGGACAGAACACACACAGAGACAGGGGACAGAGCACACACAGAGACAGGGGACAGAGCGCACACAGAGACAGGGGACAGAGCGCACACAGAGACAGGGGACAGAGCGCACACAGAGACAGGGGACAGAGCGCACACAGGGACAGGGGACAGAACACACACAGAGACATGGGACAGAACACACACAGGGACAGGGGACAGAGCACACACAGAGACAGGGGACTGAGCGCACACAGAGACAGGGGACTGAGCGCACACAGAGACAGGGGACAGAGCGCACACAGAGACAGGGGACAGAGCGCACACAGAGACAGGGGACAGAACACACACAGAGACATGGGACAGAGCACACACAGAGACAGGGGACAGAGCACACACAGAGACAGGGGACGCAGTGCACACAGAGACAGGGGACAGAACACACACAGAGACAGGGGACACAGCGCACACAGAGACAGTGTACAGAACACACACAGAGACAGGGGACAGAGCGCGCACAGGGACAGGTGACAGAGCACACGCAGATCTACAGATCGCACACAGGGACAGGGGACAGAACGCACACAGGGACAGGGTACAGAGCACACACAGGGACAGGGGACAGAGGACACACAGGGACAGGGGAGGCAGTGCACATAGGGACTGGGACAGAGCACACACAGAGACAGGGGACAGAGCACACACAGAGACGGGGACACAGCGCACACAGAGACAGGGGACAGAGCGCACACAGAGACAGGGGACAGAGCGTACACAGAGACAGGGGACAGAGCACACACAGAGACAGGGGACTGAGCGCACACAGAGACAGGGGACTGAGCGCACACAGAGACAGGGGACAGAGCGCACACAGAGACAGGGGACAGAGTGCACACAGAGACAGGGGACAGAGCACACACAGAGACAGGGGACGCAGTGCACACAGAGACAGGGGACAGAACACACACAGAGACAGGGGACAGAGCGCGCACAGGGACAGGTGACAGAGTGCACACAGGGACAGGGGACAGAGCACACACAGGGACAGGGTACAGAACGCACAGAGAGACAGGGTACAGATCGCACACAGGGACAGTGGACAGAACGCACACAGGGACAGGGGACAGAGCGCACACAGAGACAGGGTACAGAACGCACAGAGAGACAGGGTACAGAACGCACACAGGGACAGGGTACAGAGTGCACACAGGGACAGGGAACAGAGTGCACACAGGGACAGGGGACAGAGCACACACAGGGACAGGGTACAGAACGCACAGAGAGACAGGGACAGATCGCACATAGGGACAGGGTACAGAGCACACACAGGGACAGGGTACAGAGTGCACACAGGGACAGGGGACAGAACGCACAGAGAGACAGGGACAGATCGCACATAGGGACAGGGGACAGAGCACACACAGGGACAGGGTACAGAACGCACAGAGAGACAGGGACAGATCGCACATAGGGACAGGGTACAGAGCACACACAGGGACAGGGTACAGAGTGCACACAGGGACAGGGGACAGAGTGCACACAGGGACAGGGGACAGAACGCACACAGGGACAGGGGACAGAGCTCACACAGGGACAGGGGACAGAGCTCACACAGGGACAGGGGACAGAGCGCACACAGAAACAGGGTACAGAGCGCACATAGGGACAGGGGACACAGCGCACACAGGGACAGGGGACAGAGCGCACACAGAGACAGGGGACAGAGCGCACACAGAGACAGGGGACAGAGCGCACACAGAGACAGGGGACAGAGCGCACACAGGGACAGGGGACAGAGCGCACACAGGGACAGGTGACACAGCGCACACAGGGACAGGGTACAGAGTGCACACGGACAGGGATCACAGCGCTCATAGGGACAGGGGACAGAGCGCACACAGGGACAGGGTACAGAGTGCACACGGACAGGGGACAGAGTGCACACAGGAACAGGGGACACAGCGCACACAGAGACAGGGGACAGAGGACACACAGAGACAGGGGAGGCAGTGCACACAGAGACAGCGGACAGAACACACACAGAGACAGGGGACAGAGTGCACACAGGGACAGGGTACAGAGCGCACACAGAGACAGGGGACAGAGGACACACAGAGACAGGGGACAGAGCGCACACAGGCACAGGGAACAGAGCGCACACAGAGACAGGGTACAGAGAGCACACAGGGACAGGGACAGAGCGCACACAGAGAAAGGGGACAGAGTGTACACAGGGACAGGGGACAGAGCGCACACAGGGACTGGGGGCAGAGCGCAGCCAGGGACAGGGTACAGAGGGCACACACAGAGACAGGGGACACAGCGCACACAGAGACAGGGGACAGAGCACACGCAGGGACAGGGGACAGAGCACACACAGGGACAGGGGACAGAGCACACGCAGGGACAGGGGACAGAGCACACGCAGGGACAGGGGACAGAGGACACACAGGGACAGGGGACGCAGTGCACATAGGGACTGGGACAGAGCACACACAGAGACAGGGGACAGAGGACACACAGAGACAGGGGACAGAGGACACACAGGGACAGGGGATGCAGTGCACATAGGGACTGGGACAGAGCACACACAGAGACAGGGGACAGAGCGCACACAGAAACAGGGATCACAGCGCACACAGAGGCAGGGGACAGAGCGCACACAGAGGCAGGGGACAGAGCGCACACAGGGACAGGGGACAGAGCACACACAGGGACAGGGGACAGAGCGCACACAGAGGCAGGGGACAGAGCGCACACAGAGGCAGGGGACAGAGCGCACACAGAGGCAGGGGACAGAGCGCACACAGAGGCAGGGGACAGAGCGCACACAGAGGCAGGGGACAGAGCGCACACAGAGGCAGGGGACAGAGCGCACACAGGGACAGGGGACAGAGCGCACACAGGGACAGGGGACAGAGCGCACACAGGGACAGGGGACAGAGCGCACACAGGGACAGGGGACAGGGCACACACAGGGACAGGGGACAGAGCGCACAGGGACAGGGGACAGAGTGCACACAGAGACAGGGGACAGAGCACACACAGAGACAGGGGACAGAGGACACACAGAGACAGGGGACAGAGGACACACAGAGACAGGGGACAGAGGACACACAGAGACAGGGGACAGAGGACACACAGGGACAGGGGACGTAGTGCACATAGGGACTGGGACAGAGCACACACAGAGACAGGGGACGTAGTGCACATAGGGACTGGGACAGAGCACACACAGAGACAGGGGACAGAGGACACACAGGGACAGGGGACAGAGGACACACAGGGACAGGGGACGCAGTGCACATAGGGACTGGGACAGAGCACACACAGAGACAGGGGACAGAGCGCACACAGAAACAGGGATCACAGCGCACACAGAGACAGGGGACAGAGCGCACACAGAGGCAGGGGACAGAGCGCACACAGAGGCAGGGGACAGAGCGCACACAGAGGCAGGGGACAGAGCGCACACAGAGGCAGGGGACAGAGCGCACACAGAGATAGGGGACAGAGCGCACACAGAGGCAGGGGACAGAGCGCACACAGGGACAGGGGACAGAGTGCACACAGAGACAGGGGACAGGGCACACACAGGGACAGGGGACAGAGCGCACAGGGACAGGGGACAGAGTGCACACAGAGACAGGGGACAGGGCACACACAGGGACAGGGGACAGAGCGCACACAGGGACAGGGGACAGAGCGCACACACGGACAGGGGACAGAGGAAACACGGGGACAGGACACAGAGCGCTCACAGAGACAGGGGACAGAGTGCACACAGAGGCAAGGGACACATCGCACACAGAGACAGGGGACACAGCACACACAGGGACAGGACACAGAGCGCACACAGAGACAGGGGACAGAGTGCACACAGAGACGGGGACACATCGCACACAGAGACAGGGGACAGAGCGCACACAGGGACAGGGGACAGAGCGCACACAGGGACAGGGGACAGAGCACACACAGAGACAGGGGACAGAGCGCACACAGAGACAGGGGACAGAGGACACACAGAGACAGGGGACAGAGCACACACAGAGACAGGGGACAGAGGACACACAGAGACAGGGGACAGAGGACACACAGAGACAGGGGACAGAGGACACACAGAGACAGGGGACAGAGCGCACACAGAGACAGGGTACAGAGAGCACACAGGGACAGGGACAGAGCGCACACAGAGAAAGGGGACAGAGCACACACAGGGACTGGGGGCAGAGCGCAGCCAGGGACAGGGTACAGAGGGCACACACGGACAGGGGACAGAGCACATGCAGGGACAGGGGACAGAGGACACACAGGGACAGGGGACGCAGTGCACATAGGGACTGGGACAGAGCGCACACAGAGACAGGGGACGCAGTGCACATAGGGACTGGGACAGAGGACACACAGAGACAGGGGACAGAGGACACACAGAGACAGGGGACAGAGCACACACAGAGACAGGGGACTGAGGACACACAGAGACAGGGGACAGAGCGCACACAGAGACAGGGGACAGAGCGCACACAGAGACAGGGGACAGAGCGCACACAGGGACAGGGGACAGAGCGCACACAGGGACAGGGGACAGAGCGCACACAGAGACAGGGGACAGAGCGCACACAGAGACAGGGGACAGAGCGCACACAGAGACAGGGGACAGAGCGCACACAGAGACAGGGGACAGAGCACACACAGAGACATGGGACAGAACACACACAGAGACATGGGACAGAGCACACACAGAGACAGGGGACGCAGTGCACACAGAGACAGGGGACAGAACACACACAGAGACAGGGGACACAGCGCACACAGAGACAGTGTACAGAACACACACAGAGACAGGGGACAGAGCGCGCACAGGGACAGGTGACAGAGCACATGCAGATCTACAGATCGCACACAGGGACAGGGGACAGAACGCACACAGGGACAGGGTACAGAGCACACACAGGGACAGGGGACAGAGGACACACAGGGACAGGGGAGGCAGTGCACATAGGGACTGGGACAGAGCGCACACAGAGACAGGGGACGCAGTGCACACAGAGACAGGGGACAGAACACACACAGAGACAGGGGACACAGCGCACACAGAGACAGGGGACAGAGCGCGCACAGGGACAGGTGACAGACACACGCAGATCTACAGATCGCACACAGGGACAGGGGACAGAGTGCACATAGGGACAGGGTACAGAGCACACACAGGGACAGGGTACAGAACGCACAGAGAGACAGGGTACAGATCGCACACAGGGACAGTGGACAGAACGCACACAGGGACAGGGGACAGAGCGCACACAGAGACAGGGTACAGAACGCACAGAGAGACAGGGTACAGAACGCACACAGGGACAGGGTACAGAGTGCACACAGGGACAGGGGACAGAGTGCACACAGGGACAGGGAACAGAGTGCACACAGGGACAGGGGACAGAGCACACACAGGGACAGGGGACAGAACGCACAGAGAGACAGGGACAGATCGCACATAGGGACAGGGTACAGAGCACACACAGGGACAGGGTACAGAGTGCACACAGGGACAGGGGACAGAGTGCACACAGGGACAGGGGACAGAGTGCACACAGGGACAGGGGACAGAACGCACACAGGGACAGGGGTCAGAACGCACACAGGGACAGGGGACAGAGCGCACACAGGGACAGGGGACAGAGCGCACACAGGGACAGGGGGCAGAGCGCACACAGGGACAGGGCAGAACGCACACAGGGACAGGGGACAGAGCGCACACAGGGACAGGGATCACATCGCGCACAGACACAGGGGACAGAGCGCACACAGAAACAGGGTACAGAGCGCACATAGAGACAGGGGACAGAGCACACACAGGGACAGGGGGCAGAGCGCACACAGGGACAGGGCAGAACGCACACAGGGACAGGGGACAGAACGCACACAGGGACAGGGGACAGAGCGCACACAGGGACAGGGGACAGAGCGCACACAGGGACAGGGGGCAGAGCGCACACAGGGACAGGGCAGAACGCACACAGGGACAGGGGACAGAGCGCACACAGAAACAGGGGACAGAGCGCACATAGAGACAGGGGACAGAGCACACACAGGGACAGGGGACAGAGCGCACACAGGGACAGGGGACAGAGCGCACACAGGGACAGGGATCACAGCGCACACAGGGACAGGGGACAGAGCGCACACAGGGACAGGGGACAGAGCGCACACAGGGACAGGGGACAGAGCGCACACAGGGACAGGTGACACAGCGCACACAGGGACAGGGTACAGAGTGCACACGGACAGGGATCACAGCGCTCATAGGGACAGGGGACAGAGCACACACAGAGACAGGGGACAGAGCGCACACAGGGACAGGGTACAGAGTGCACACGGACAGGGGACAGAGTGCACACAGGAACAGGGGACACAGCGCACACAGAGACAGGGGACAGAGCGCACACAGAGACAGGGGACAGAGCGCACACAGAGACAGGGGACAGAGCGCACACAGAGACAGCGGACAGAGGACACACAGAGACAGGGGACAGAGTGCACTCAGGGACAGGGGACACAACGCACACAGAGACAGGGGACAGAGTGCACGCAGGGACAGAGGACAGAGCGCACACAGGGACAGGTGCAGAGCGCACACAGAGACAGGGGACAGAGTGCACACAGGGACAGGGGTCAGTCCGCACACAGAGATAGGGGACACAACGCACACAGAGACCGGAGACAGAGCGCACACAGAGACATGGGACAGAGCGCACACAGAGACAGGGCACAGAGCACACATAGGGACAGGGGACAGAGCGCACACAGAGACCGGAGACAGAGCGCACACAGGGACAGGGGACAGAGCGCACACAGGGACATGGGACAGAGCGCTCACAGGGACAGGGGACAGAGCGCACACAGGGACTGGGGGCAGAGCGCAGCCAGGGACAGGGTACAGAGGGCACACACGGACAGGGGACAGAGCGCACACAGGGACAGGGGATGCAGTGCACATAGGGACTGGGACAGAGCACACACAGAGACAGGGGACAGAGCACACACAGAGACGGGGACACAGCGCACACAGAGACAGGGGACAGAGCACACACAGAGACAGGGGACAGAGCGCACACAGAGACAGGGGACAGAGTGCACACAGAGACAGGGGACAGAGCACACACAGGGACAGGGGACAGAGCACACACAGGGACAGGGTACAGAGTGCACACAGAGATAGGGGACAGAGCGCACACAGGGACAGGTGACACAGCGCACACAGAGACAGGGGACAGAGCGCACACAGAGACATGGGACAGAGCGCACACAGAGACAGGGCACAGAGCACACATAGGGACAGGTGACACAGCGCACACAGAGACAGGGGACAGAGCACACACAGAGACAGGGGACAGAGCGCACACAGAGACAGGGGACAGAGTGCACACAGAGACAGGGGACAGAGCACACACAGGGACAGGGGACAGAGCGCACACAGGGACAGGTGACACAGCGCACACAGAGACAGGGGACAGAGCGCACACAGAGACCGGTGACAGAGCGCACACAGAGACAGGGGACAGAGCGCACACAGGGACAGGGGACAGAGCGCACACAGGGACAGGGGACAGAGCGCACACAGAGACAGGGGACAGAGCGCACACAGAGACAGGGGACAGAGCGCACACAGGGACAGGTGACACAGCGCACACAGGGACAGGTGACAGAGCGCACACAGAGACAGGGGACAGAGCACACACAGAGACGGGGACACAGCGCACACAGAGACAGGGGACAGAGCGCACACAGAGACAGGGGACAGAGCGCACATAGGGACAGGGGACAGAGCACACACAGAGACAGGGGACAGAGCGCACACAGGGACAGTGTACAGAGCACACACAGAGACAGGGGACAGAGCGCACACAGGGACAGGGGACAGAGCACACACAGAGACAGGGGACAGAGCGCACACAGAGACAGGGGACAGAGCGCACACAGAGACAGGGGACAGAGCGCACACAGGGACAGGGGACACAGCGCACACAGAGACGGGGACACAGCGCACACAGAGACGGGGACACAGCGCACACAGAGACAGGGGACAGAGCGCACACAGGGACAGGGGACAGAGCACACACAGAGACAGGGGACAGAGCGCACACCGGGACAGGGGACAGAGCGCACAGAGAGACAGGCGACAGAGTGCACAGGGACAGGGGACAGAGCGCACACAGGGACAGGGGACAGAGCGCACACAGGGACAGGTGACACAGCGCACACAGGGACAGGGTACAGAGCGCACACAGAGACAGGGGACAGAGCGCACACAGGGACAGGGGACAGAGCGCACACAGGGACAGGGGACAGAGCGCACACAGAGACAGGGGACAGAGCGCACACAGGGACAGGGGACAGAGCGCACACAGGGACAGGGGACAGAGCGCACACAGGGACAGGGGACAGAGCGCACACAGGGACAGGGTACAGAGTGCACACGGACAGGGGACAGAGTGCACACAGGGACAGGGTACAGAGTGCACACAGGGACAGGGGACACAACGCACACAGGGACAGGGGACAGAGCGCACACAGGGACAGGGGACAGGGGACAGAGCGCACACAGGGACAGGGGACAGAGTGCACACAGAGACAGGGGACAGAGCGCACACAGGGACAGGGTACAGAGTGCACACAGAGACAGGGGACAGAGCGCACACAGGGACAGGGTACAGAGTGCACACGGACAGGGTACAGAGTGCACACAGGGACAGGGGACACAACGCACACAGAGACAGGGGACAGAGCGCACACAAGGACAGGGGACTGAGCGCACACAGGGACAGGTGACACAGCGCACACAGGGACAGGGGACAGAGCGCACACAGGGACAGGGGACAGAGCGCACACAGAGACAGGGGACAGAGCGCACACAGGGACAGGGGACAGAGCGCACACAGGGACAGGGGACAGAGCGCACACAGGGACAGGGGACAGAGCACACACAGAGACAGGGGACAGAGCGCACACAGAGACAGGGGACAGAGCGCACACAGAGACAGGGGACAGAGCGCACACAGGGACAGGGGACACAGCGCACACAGAGACGGGGACACAGCGCACACAGAGACGGGGACACAGCGCACACAGAGACAGGGGACAGAGCGCACACAGGGACAGGGGACAGAGCGCACACAGAGACAGGGGACAGAGCGCACACCGGGACAGGGGACAGAGCGCACAGAGAGACAGGGGACAGAGTGCACACAGGGACAGGGGACAGAATGCACACAGAGACAGGGGACAGAGCGCACACAGGGACAGGGGACACAACGCACACAGGGACAGGTGACACAGCGCACACAGGGACAGGTGACACAGCGCACACAGGGACAGGGTACAGAGCGCACACAGAGACAGGGGACAGAGCGCACACAGGGACAGGGGACAGAGCGCACACAGGGACAGGGGACAGAGCGCACACAGGGACAGGGGACAGAGCGCACACAGAGACAGGGGACAGAGCGCACACAGGGACAGGGGACAGCGCACACAGGGACAGGGGACAGAGCGCACACAGGGACAGGGGACAGAGCGCACACAGGGACAGGGTACAGAGTGCACACGGACAGGGGACAGAGTGCACACAGGGACAGGGTACAGAGTGCACACAGGGACAGGGGACACAACGCACACAGGGACAGGGGACAGAGCGCACACAGGGACAGGGGACAGGGGACAGAGCGCACACAGGGACAGGTGACAGAGTGCACACAGAGACAGGGGACAGAGCGCACACAGGGACAGGGTACAGAGTGCACACAGAGACAGGGGACAGAGCGCACACAGGGACAGGGTACAGAGTGCACACGGACAGGGTACAGAGTGCACACAGGGACAGGGGACACAACGCACACAGAGACAGGGGACAGAGCGCACACAAGGACAGGGGACTGAGCGCACACAGGGACAGGTGACACAGCGCACACAGGGACAGGGGACAGAGCGCACACAGGGACAGGGGACAGAGCGCACACAGAGACAGGGGACAGAGCGCACACAGGGACAGGGGACAGAGCGCACACAGGGACAGGGGACAGAGCGCACACAGGGACAGGGGACACAGCGCACACAGAGACGGGGACACAGCGCACACAGAGACAGGGGACAGAGCGCACACAGGGACAGGGGACAGAGCACACACAGAGACAGGGGACAGAGCGCACACAGAGACAGGGGACAGAGCGCACACCGGGACAGGGGACAGAGCGCACAGAGAGACAGGGGACAGAGTGCACACAGGGACAGGGGACAGAATGCACACAGAGACAGGGGACAGAGCGCACACAGGGACAGGGGACAGAGCGCACACAGAGACAGGGGACAGAGCGCACACAGGGACAGGGGACAGAGCGCACACAGGGACAGGGTACAGAGTGCACACAGAGACAGGGGACAGAGCGCACACAGGGACAGGGTACAGAGTGCACACGGACAGGGTACAGAGTGCACACAGGGACAGGGGACACAACGCACACAGAGACAGGGGACAGAGCGCACACAAGGACAGGGGACTGAGCGCACACAGGGACAGGTGACACAGCGCACACAGGGACAGGGGACAGAGCGCACACAGGGACAGGGGACAGAGCGCACACAGAGACAGGGGACAGAGCGCACACAGGGACAGGGGACAGAGCGCACACAGGGACAGGGGACAGAGCGCACACAGGGACAGGGGACACAGCGCACACAGAGACGGGGACACAGCGCACACAGAGACGGGGACACAGCGCACACAGAGACAGGGGACAGAGCGCACACAGGGACAGGGGACAGAGCACACACAGAGACAGGGGACAGAGCGCACACAGAGACAGGGGACAGAGCGCACACCGGGACAGGGGACAGAGCGCACAGAGAGACAGGGGACAGAGTGCACACAGGGACAGGGGACAGAATGCACACAGAGACAGGGGACAGAGCGCACACAGGGACAGGGGACAGAGCGCACACAGAGACAGGGGACAGAGCGCACACAGGGACAGGGGACAGAGCGCACACAGGGACAGGGGACACAACGCACACAGGGACAGGGGACAGAGCGCACACAGGGACAGGGGACAGAGCGCACACAGGGACAGGGGACAGAGCGCACACAAGGACAGGGGACTGAGCGCACACAGGGACAGGGGACACAGCGCACACAGGGACAGGGGACAGAGCGCACACAGGGACAGGGGACAGAGCGCACACAGAGACAGGGGACACAGCGCACACAGGGACAGGGGACAGAGCACACACAGAGACAGGGGACACAGTGCACACAGGGACAGGGGACTGAGCGCACACAAGGACAGGGGACTGAGCGCACACAGGGACAGGGGACACAGCGCACACAGGGACAGGGGACAGAGCGCACACAGGGACAGGGGACAGAGCGCACACAGGGACAGGGGACAGAGCGCACACAGAGACAGGGGACACAGCGCACACAGGGACAGGGGACAGAGCGCACACAGGGACAGGTGACACAGCGCACACAGGGACAGGGGACAGAGCGCACACAGAGACAGGGTACAGAGTGCACACAGGGACAGGGGACACAACGCACACAAGGACAGGGGACAGAGCACACACAAGGACAGGGGACAGAGCGCACACAGGGACAGGTGACACAGCGCACACAGGGACAGGGTACAGAGTGCACACGGACAGGGGACAGAGTGCACACAGGGACAGGGTACAGAGTGCACACGGACAGGGTACAGAGTGCACACGGACAGGGTACAGAGTGCACACAGGGACTGGGGACACAACGCACACAGAGACAGGGGACAGAGGGCTCACAGGGACAGGGGACAGAGTGCACACAGGGACAGGGAACAGAGTGCACACAGGGACAGGTGACACAGCGCACACAGGGACAGGGTACAGAGTGCACACAGGGACTGGGGACACAACGCACACAGAGACAGGGGACAGAGGGCTCACAGGGACAGGGGACAGAGCGCACACAGGGACAGGGGACAGAGCGCACACAGAGACAGGGGACAGAGCGCACACAGGGACAGGGGACAGAGCGCACACAGGGACAGGGGACAGAGCGCACACAGGGACAGGGTACAGAGTGCACACGGACAGGGGACAGAGTGCACACAGGGACAGGGTACAGAGTGCACACAGGGACAGGGGACACAACGCACACAGGGACAGGGGACAGAGCGCACACAGGGACAGGGGACAGAGCGCACACAGGGACAGGGGACAGAGCGCACACAAGGACAGGGGACTGAGCGCACACAGGGACAGGGGACTGAGCGCACACAGGGACAGGGGACACAGCGCACACAGGGACAGGGGACAGAGCGCACACAGGGACAGGGGACAGAGCGCACACAGAGACAGGGGACAGAGCGCACACAGAGACAGGGGACACAGCGCACACAGGGACAGGGGACAGAGCGCACACAGGGACAGGGGACAGAGCGCACACAGAGACAGGGGACACAGCGCACACAGGGACAGGGGACACAGCGCACACAGGGACAGGTGACACAGCGCACACAGGGACAGGGGACAGAGCGCACACAGGGACAGGGGACAGAGCGCACACAGGGACAGGGTACAGAGTGCACACAGGGACAGGTGACACAGCGCACACAGGGACAGGGTACAGAGTGCACACGGACAGGGGACAGAGTGCACACAGGGACAGGGTACAGAGTGCACACGGACAGGGTACAGAGTGCACACAGGGACAGGGGACACAACGCACACAGAGACAGGGGACAGAGGGCTCACAGGGACAGGGGACAGAGTGCACACGGACAGGGGACAGAGTGTACACAGAGACAGGGACATTGTAAAGTCAGTAACGTGCAGCTCCTTGCTCTCAGAGCAGCGTGTGTTTGATAACCAGCTCCAGGGGGGTCCCTGCTGGAATCTGAGCGTCTCTCTCTCAAACTGCAGAAGTTAAACCCCGGTTTCTGTATTCGCGAGACATTCCGCTCCAGTTCTCACTGAGTAACTCTCCGATTCCTTACCGTGCCTGCGATATTCCTCCCGCTCCATCTCTCGCTCCGGGATCCGCTGCACTCTGAAGCAACCTTTAAATAGCCTCCCACCTCATCCCCACCCCCCCACAGGCTCCACCCTCGGGGAGGGTGGCCATGAGGGGTTGGCCGTGCGAGTGCTGTCCCCCAGGGACGGGGGTGGGGGTGGGAGAGAGTGATTGTGGTTGGGGGTCCCTCCCTCTGGGAGAGAGTGATTGTGGTTGGGGGTCCCTCCCTCTGGGAGAGAGTGATTGTGGTTGGGGGTCCCTCCCTCTGGGAGAGAGTGATTGTGGTTGGGGGTCCCTCCCTCCCTCCCAGGACAGGGTCTGGGTCCCCTGGAGAAATGCAGAAAGCCCCAGCTGCTGGAACCCGATCAGAAACAACTTCTCCACCTCCCCTCTGCTCACACCCAACATCAAACCCTTGGTTGGGACAGCTTCTCTCTCGCCTCCTGCTGGTACCAGTGGGATGTCCATTGGTGAAGAGGGCATCAGATGGGCACCACCCCAAGAGTTCTGCCCTTGCTGCCACCAGCTCAGTGCCAGTATTACCTCGATCAGGGTCAGGTGAGGAGATCACTGACCATGGAAGGAGGCGCATAGTCTCCACACGGGGATGACGGCACCTCTTCAGCCCGGGACAAGGTGACCCTATGGTTCTGACAATTGGTGACTTCATGATGTCCACAAGCAAACACAGCAGAGGGTGGGGGCACAGACACTCAAACACAAGGTCTGCAGGATGGCAGCAACATGGTTGGAACTCTGCTGCCAGGAAGAAAAGATGATTCAACATCTGGCTGGGTTTTGAAAAGTTGAATTTTTGGTAAATCTTAATCATGGGTTTTATCGGACTAGTATTACCGAAGGGAAAGTAAAAGATAGGTTATAGGAAAGAGGTCTAAATCATTGTTAGTTAATTATTTTCTGTTATACTTTGAGAAATAAAGTTGTTACTTTTATTTTAACTAGTTCTTGGTATCTCAAACTTTCACAGATTACGACACGCGGTAAACCCTCCTGCTTAATTTAAACCAGCAACACAGAAAAGATTTATCCCGTGCAGTCAAACCCCCAAGTAAGATTTACCAAAATTCAACTTTTCAAAAACCAGCCCGATGTCAAATCTTCTTTTCTTCTTCTTAGGGATTTCTGCTTCACAGGTGCCTAGTGAAGTGCCTTTAAGGTGCCTTTAAGAGAGCTATTCTCTGGGCAGTCTGCAGATGCTAGTAGCTTGACAGTTCTCCTCTCAACTGTTCAATTTTCACCAGTCTTATACCCCCAAAGCATCAGGTTGTGTCATTATCTTTTAAGATTGTCCAAATACTAAATTCAAACTTGATTGGAGTTTGTTTTTTTGGGTGGGGGGTATAATTTAAACTGATTGGCCTAATTCAAATCTGTTTTATCGTTTCCAGGCAACCAATTACCCTAGCTACTGAACCACAAGTTAAATTATATCTTGTTCAGAACACTTGCTGCTGTCAGGTAGTTCTGCTCACTTTTAACTCTCTTAAAGGTACAGTACACCCACATCTTCATAACTGATGCTATTGGTTCTGATCGTGATCTGGCTTCCTGATCCTATACACACACACTGTCCTCACAGCAATATCGCACTGATTAGAGCAAATTATTCCAAGTGCAGTGTGGAAATGCTAAAGTGTACTGTAAGTGAATCAAGGATATGCCACAATGATTTGGTGAGGTTGGTTCATGGCAGTACCAGCCTCCATGACCAATGCTGATGGAGCAAGCCCTGAGATGTGGTCAGCACAGACGAGTTTGGACTGAAGGATGTGTTCCTGTGCTGGATAACTCTACCACCAAGACTCTGTATCCAAGATGGAAATCCAGAGGAGCAAGAACTGAGCTGGAGCTGTCAGGTACCCAGTCAAATTTCCATTTTGGGAGTCATCAATGTGTCATTTCTGTCTGACAGGGGTAGACGAGGAGAGGGCATACTCATTGCTTAAGATGAAACAATATTAAGGATAATAATGAGTGAAAATCGCAGCTAATAGGCCTCTTACCACTTACTAGTGAGAATCTCATCCCAGTGTCTACTCAGTTGGAAAATGTGACTTGTTAGACTCCACATCAAGAAGAGTCAAGAGGGTGGTGCTGGAAAAGCACAGCAGGTCAGGCAGCATCTGAGAAGCAGGAGAGTTGATGTTTTAGGCAGAAGCCCTTCATCAGGAATCCACATCAAGAAGGACCTTGCTCACTATCTCACATGATTCTCATAAATTTCTCACCATGGCTTCACATGATTCAAGACTTGGGAAGATTCCACCTTAAACTTTTTAATGTGACTTATTGAACTTTTTCTAACATTTTCCTGATGACAGATGTTAAACTAATTCCCCTGCAGTTTCCTGCTATCTACCTCCGTCCCTCAAAGGGGTTACATTCACTATTGTCCAATCTAATGGGAAATCCCAAATGGAATGTTGGTCTTCATGTCAAAATAGATAGTTGTCGTGCATCTGGACAAAGTCCTGATTAGACCATATCACGAGTAACTGTGAACAGTTATGGGCATCACATCTTAGGAAGGCTATCTTGGAAGATGTGCCATGTAGATTCACTAAAATGATAGTGGGATTGCATAACTTACATTAAGAGGAAAGATTATCCAGGCTGTATTGACTGGAATGTAGAGGTTTCAGAGGTGATCAGTATTTGACCTGATTAAGATTGGACAGCAGAGATAGAGATAAGCTGCTTTGCTGGTGAGGGTGGGGATTGAAAAATTGAGTTATTTATTAGAAATTAGAAATCTATTCTTCACACAAACCTGGCAGCAGTTTGGGACTCTCTTTCACAAGCAGCAATTATTTCTTGATCAATTATAGACTTTAAATTTAAGATTCATAGACTTTACTGAAAAGTGTGTTTCTGGAATTGGGTCACATTAGTCACGATCTGCACTGAAGGTAGGGGGGAAGACTGAGTGACAGAATGACCTTCTGTTCTCCTTATATTCCTTAATAACAACATGACGTCAGAGGATAGAAAACAGATGTTCAGAAAGCTTTCTCTGGAACAAATGCCCTTTTTCCCATCAATGTCTTTTGTGCAGGGATTTGAGAGATATAGGGTGTGGGAATAGTCTCAGATGGTCTAAATAAGAATCAGCTGGGAATCCATCCTATTTGGAAATGAAAGTTGACTTTACGATGACAAGCAGATATATTTCTCCGTCAGTCTTTGGCTAATCGTCATGGAAATCTATTGTTCTGTCTAAGACATTCTTAACTCCTGAGCAATGACAAATTAACAAGATGAGTTATATTCCACACTCACAGGAGGATTGTTTGGAGCAGGCTTAAGGAAAGAAACCGAGACACCATGCAGTTTTCAGCATGGGTCACCTTCCCCACTTTCAGGTAACATGACTATTGATTCACAAAGTTAAAATTCACACAACACCAGGTTATAGTCCAACAGGTTTAATTGGAAGCACTAGCTTTCAGAGCACCGTTCCTTCATCAGGTGGCTAAGGAGTGATTTTTAACTTTGTACACCACAGTCCAACACCGGCATCTCCAAATCATTGATTCACAAAAACATTGACCTAGGACCAGCAACGTGAAGGGACAGACTTCCAGACAGGGAAATGTCTCCTAATCGATCATCATCAATCATCTTGAACTCGATTTTTCAAATCTCAATCTGCTGCTGGGATCAGTTGGCTTCTTTTTCCGGTGTTAAATATAAAGTTGAACAAAACACCACGGCTCTTCATTCTCCATACTCCTTAATCATCTTCAATTGTTAAGTACAAGGCAGACAGTACTCAGAAACATGCAGCAAATGAGCAGTTCCCTGCACCATAGGTTTTGAGTACACTGTCATCATCCCCACTATTTAATGATACAAGATCATCTTGTTATGGAAAAATATAATGTTCATTTTAATAAGAAAGGTTTGAATTAGAATTAGAGAATTGGAATTAGCTTTATTGTCACATGTACTGAAATTATTACTGTGAAAAGTGTACAAGTCATTACTTCTGGCACCATCTTAAGTGCAAGTGTCCCTCGGTACAGCTTCTTCAGCTAGAGATCTTAGAAAAATAGAGGAGTAAAAAGACCAGCATTGCAGATTTTAGAAATAAATTATAAAATGGTTAAATAAAAAATTCAATACACTGGTCTTCCAACCCAGTCCATGCCAGCATCACAGTGGGCCTTGACATGAGACTGCACCAGACTTCACCGGGGTGGGAGATCACTCTGGAATCGCCTTGATTCCAAAATCCAGGCTGAGGCGAAATCAGGCTGAGGGGATGCCTCGTCGGGTCTGCGCTGAGGCTGGGTTGTCAGAGGCCAGGATGCTGAGAAGCAAGAAGAGGAGAAAAGAAAAAGAACAGATACAGCAGACAAGCTCTCACCATCCTGACCTTGAAATATATCACCGTTCCTCCAATATTGCTGGGTCAGAATCATGGAATTCTCTCTCTAAGTGCATTGTGGGTCAAACTACAGCACACAGACTGCAGCGGTTCAAAAGGCAGCACATCACCACCTTCTCAAGGGACAACTAGGGACGGGCAATAAATGCTGAGCACAGCCCGCGACACACATCTCAGGAAAGTATTAAATTAAAAGGAACAGTGGGATTAAGGAAGAAACTGACACTAAAATGAATTTTCAATTGCTTATGTAAAAAAGCCAGTATAGGTATGATGGATTAAATGGCCGCCATTGTTATGATCAATAAAAGATTACTCATTTTGACAGAATATAAATTGTTACAAGAACAAACAAGCTGTTTTTAAAAAAAATCTTGTGCGATGTGGGCATCACTGACTGAGCCAGCACTTATTGGCCGTCCCTAACTGTCTTTGAGAAGGTGGGGTGAGCTGCCATCATGAACCACTGCAGTCCATCTGTTGTAGGTTGACTCACAATGCCATTAAGGAGGGAACTCCAGGATTCATATCTGAGATACTGAAGGAATAGTGATATATTTCCAAGTCAGGATGGTGAGTGGCTTGGTGGGGAAATTGCAGGTGGTGGTGATCCCATGTATCTGCTGCCCTTGTCCTTCCAGATGGAAGAGGTCATAGGTTTGAAAGTTGCTGTCTTTGGTAAATTTCTGCAGGGTGTCTCCTGCTACTGAGCATCAGTGGTGGAGGGAATGGATGCTTAGGGATGTGATGCTAATCCAGCGGCTGCTTTGTCCTGGGTGGTGTCAAGCTTCTCGAATGTGATTGGAACTGCACTCATCCAGGCAAGTGGAGAGTATTACATCACACCCCTGACTTGTGCTTTGTAGACAGTGGACAGGCTTTGGGGAGTCAAGAGGGGAGTTGCTTGCTGCGGTATTCCTAGCCTTTGTCTTACTCTTGTAGCCACTATGTTGATGTGGTGAGTCCAGTTTAGTTTCTGGTCAATGGTAACCCCTAAGGATGTTGATAGTGGGGGATTCAGTGATGGTAATACCATTGAATGTCAAGTAGCAGTGGCTAAGTTGTCTCTTAGTGGTGATGATCATAGCCTGGCATTTGTGTGGCATGAATGTTACTTGCCACTTGTCAGGTCAACCCTGGATACTGTCCACATTTTGTTGCATTTGAACATGTACCGCTTCAGTATTTGAGGAATTGCAAATGGTATTGAACACTGAGCAATCATAGAATGTCTATAGTGCAGAGCAGGCCATTCAGCCCATCAAGTCTGCACCAAACCTCCAAACAACATCTCATCCAGAACTACTTCCCACAAGTCTATCCCTGTAATCTTGCATTTCCCATGTCTAATCCACAGCCAAATCATCCTACCTGCATATCTTTGGACTGCACATCATCAGTGAACATCCCCAATTCTGGCCTTATGATGGAAGGAAGGTCATTGATGAAGCAGTTGAAGAAGATTGGGCCTAGGACACTACCCTGAGGAACTCCTGCAGAGATGTCCTGGAGCTGAGATGACTGAGGCATAGAAATTATGAAAAGTTTTGATAGACAGAGACATATGTGGGCTGAGGCAAACTAGATGCTAACACTATAAGACAGTCAGATACCAAGAAATCAAATTAGGAATTCAGAATCAAATTTTTCTCTGAGTGATGAGAATGTGAAGCAACCTCCTGCAGACTGTATATGAAATGAACATCGAAGAAACATTTAAGTCAGCGAAAGCTAGAGAAGTAAATGACAGAGAAAGAATGGATGTTCTGCTGATTAAATTCGATGGGGAAGGATGCTCGAATGAAACAGTAATGTTGTCGAGACACAATGTGCTTATTTTTGCAAAGTATATTTCTTAAACCATGTTGAAGATTCCAGTGAAGGATAATTCATCCCCAGATCACCTGCTGATTACAAAAATTAACTTCAGTACTCCATCATTTAATTTTGAAGAGAAACCTGCTGTGCTGAAAATGGCTGCCGTGTTTCCTAATTTAACAACAGTCACAGTGTTTCACACAATGTTGGAAACTTTTAACAGGTTTTCAGATGAGAGCTGTGGGATAAAAATGAGGTAAAGGCATAATAAGTGAGAAATAAAATAAAACAAGACAGTGTTACTATTTTCAAATGATGAAATTGAAAACAGAATCATTTCTTAAGAAATATTTTATTAAATACAAAATCTAAGCTTTGTCAACAACTTCATTTATATAATTACCTGGAAAGCCTGAATGGAAAAAAAACTATAAAGGTAAGACTCGGGAATTTACTGCAGCTTTTAAGAGTTAATTGCATTTGGGTTTACACTGATAAGTGGTGGAAATGAGCTGCTGGAGCTCAGGCTCTCTCTTTCATATTCAACAAATAGCAACGTTTAACATAAACAATATGTCAGCACTATCAGTCCTGCTAATAAACTAGGGATCATTGTGACAACCTTGAATGAAAAGATCCCAACAAAATAGTAAATTAAATCACTGGATATGAGCTAAGAGGCAATTGGCATCAGGACAGGCAACAAAAGAATGAATGGTGCCTGGAGATCACTGAAATGAAATGACCAGCTCAGAGTGGAATACAAACAGGAGGATAAGTTTACATTTGCAAGTTACAATAGAATGAATTAAGAAAGTATACATGCAGGCTCTTCCAACAGCCATGCAGCACCAGCAACCAGCACAGCAAATTCACTTTCTGACACAAAGAATTATTGGGGGGTGAATTAAATTGAAACAGAATATATTGATGGAAAATTATCTAACCTCATACAACTTGCAGCCAAACATATATTTCACAATTTGACTCTCTCCACTGTATATATCAGCATTAGACCTTTATGTGCTCCACAATGAAAGTTAATACTTTGAAGATGAATTTCTTCTTACTCTCAGTACAAATCAATACATTATAAAATGAGTATAATTTTTTAAAAAAATTATAATGCTCTGCAATACTGGGTTGAAATGTATCCTTGGTATGAAGGCGATGTTCAATGTGAGAATATTGGGGTCTGTATTGGTCAGGTTTGGCATTATAATAATGTAAACAATATAATCGATTACCATTGCCTGAACACAGCATTGCCTCAATACACCACAGTCTCGAGGATCTAAATGGTGGGTATGATTTTGTCAATGAGTAATTTCATCCTGGGAAATTCCCAGTCTTGTACAGTTCCATGTTGAGATGTTTCCTGTTACCTGGGTAACTGACTGGTTGGTCAAAAAGCGAGGGATAACTCACTTATAGACATCAGATACAAGAATTACAAACATTCATGTTACTTATTGTTTTTTGCTTAAACATAGTGAATGTTGAGTGATTCAATTTAATAGAACATTAACCAGCTTTGTGATGGTCTCTCTTCTCAAGAGTTACTGCAGTTAAATCTCCCCCTTAACAATTCAAGAATTACGATGATGAAGTCATTTCTGAACTTGTGTAACTGAACTTTTAGAACAATTTTAGGAATATGAAAAGTCTTTGGTTTATTCTCTACAGTTACATTGTTATTTTGAAAGCTTCAATCCCCTCACAGACAGAGCCAGGGCAAACATGGTGGGAGAAAGCTTCATCTGAAGACTAGCAGCTCAGTATCACAGCTCTGAATTGGAATTGGAACAATTTGTGCAGAATCTGCATATAAAATTAATTCAATTTCCAGAATCTTATTAATCCGATTCAGTAACTAACAGATAAGAGGCCATTCAAAGATAACCTCACAACAACCAAAGCCTCCAACTATATTGACAACAAAATGATTACGATTGACTGATTAGAAGGGTGCAGATTGCTAGCTCTTGCAACAGAATCAAACTTGAGTTGAAATGTTTGGAACATGTCTGATCACTCACAGTCTCACTTCTCCTCAACCTCCAATCCCCAACTCATTTTTAGCTATATCCTTTGAGTGCTGTTGGATCACTATCAAGATGTCAACTTTCCCAGAAACAGTCTTCTGATCTGGGTTCAGACCTACATCTCTCTAATACTGGGATTGTTGTCCATGTCATTGTGATCGTAGAAGGTCATCCTTCCCGTAGGTTTCACAACTATTGAACTGTTTGTTTGTTGTGATGTTTCTGCCTTTCCATTTCCATTTGACACATTAAAGAACCTTCTTACTCGAAGTCAGATGGCCGAAGGCTTCCAGTTTCTGTCTGTAGGCCTCTGCCTCCTGCTCTTTTTCCAAAAGCTGCTGTCTGTACTTCTGTGCCTCACGGTTTGCTTCTTCCAGCTGTTTCTGTAACACTTCTTTCTCCTGAAACCAAAACACAACTGTTTAGCCTAATCTGAGGTTCAGCAAGTGTGGTTCTGTCACTTATCATCTAGCCATGGGCTCCTCTGGAGATCTCTAACAAACCTGCTGCCTGCTGTAACAGTCACAAACCACGATGCAATCAGCCAGGAACCTTGCTCCTGGTCACTGTCCAGTGATCCCTCAGTTAAAGAGAGAGTGGAGAAATCAGCCAGGACTCATGTTCCTGATAGCTGTCTGTGAAAGATGAGTGTTTTTACCTCTGAGAATTCTGCTATGTGAAGAGTGCAGGTTTCTGGGCCAGAACTTGGTTGTATCTAGTGAGCAGGGTAAAGAAACAACAAATTATAAACTATTCTTTCACAAAATAACCTACAAGAAAAGCAGTGTTATGGAAAATTAGTGCAATTGCAGATAAAACATTATTTCGGTAAAATCAGTAAAGGTTGTAACTTAGCTCCTTCTCAAAAATTATATATTTGTTGCATGTCACAGGAATAAAACAAAAATGGTCTTTAGATTCAGTTAATAGTATAATGACTCCTTCATTATATCTGTTCCTATGCTCCTATCCAGTATCTTCGCTGGCCACACATAGAGCCATAGAGATGTACAGCATGGAAACAGACCCTTCGGTCCAACCTGTCCATGCTGACCAGATATCCCAACCCAATCTAGTCCCACCTGCCAGCACCCGGCCCATATCCCTCCAAACCCTTCCTATTCATATACCCATCCAAATGCCCCTCAAATGTTGTAACTGTAGCATCCTCCACCACTTCCTCTGGCAGCTCATTCCATACACGTATCACCCTCTGCATGAAAACGTTGCCCCTTAGGTCTCTTTTATATCTTTCCCCTCTCACCCTAAACCTATGCCCTCTAGTTCTGGACTCCCCGACCCCAGGGAAAAGACTTTGCCGATTTACCCTATCCATGCCCCTCATAATTTTGTAAACCTCTATTAGGTCACCCCTCGGCCTCCGACGCTCCAGGGAAAACAGCCCCAGCCTGTTCAGCCTCTTCCTATAGCTCAAATTCTCCAATCCTGGCAACATCTTTGTAAGTCTTTTCTGAACCCTTTCAAGTTTCACAACACCTTTCCGATAGGAAGGAGACCAGAATTGCACGCAATATTCCAACAGTGGCCTAACCAATGTCCTGTACAGCCGCAACATGGCCTCCCAACTCCTGTACTCAATACTCTGACCTATAAAGGAAAACATACCAAACGCTTTCTTCACTATCCTATCTACCTGCGTCTCCACTTTCAAGGAGCTATGAACCTGCACTCCAAGGTCTCTTTGTTCAGCAACACTCCAGAGATCATGAGTCCACAACTGGTTGCTGCATCAAACTGTAGTTGGACACAAGCTGAGCTGAGGTACCTGGGTTCAACTCTGACACTTGCACAGCTACACCCACCTGAGGCAGACAGCTCAGTATGCACAGACCCAAGAGTTGATGATTACCAAACAAAATCCATCAGTCAGTCATAAATTTAAACTGATCCCAGCGTTTGGAGCCTTTTCAGAGAGAATTCCAGATTTCCTCAACTCTTGAAGAAATGCTGCTCATTTCATTCCCAAATAGACGCGTTGTGATTTTGAAATCATTTCCCCTTGCTCTGGATCAGCCCCATCAAAGAAAGGGAATAATTTCAGTATCAATCCTTCAAATTCTGTTATTTTAAACAGTTTAATCAGATTTTACTTATTGCCATCTGCTGGGATATAGTGGTGATCTCATTAGACGAGTAATCCTGACCCAAAGCTAACATTGCAGGGACATTCTCACGGATGGTGAAATTTGAATTCAATAAAAAGGGAGACTAATGGTGCCCATGTAATCACTGTCTATTGTTGTAACAACTCAGCTGATTCATGAATGTCCTTGAGGAAATGAAATCTGCCATCCTTTCTGGCCTGGCTTACACATGAGGCCTAACCTCCAGCAATATGTGACTGACCTTTAACTGCCCCCTGGGCAATTGGGAATGAGCAATAAATCCAGCCAGAGACACCCACAGCTCACAAACAAATAAGAAATAAAATGTAAACAGAAACCAAGTTCATACAAAAAACACAAAGAAAAACTTGGAAATGCATGTTAGCCCAACCAAAATCAATCAAGATTTTGTAAGTTGATGGATTTCACCAGATGCATTTTTAAAAATTTTACTTCAGATTTCCGGCCTCTACAGAGTATCACTTTACCAAGGTTATGTAATCTGTGTTGATCCTTTTATTAATTTGCTGTTCCAGTATCACTCAGCAAATCTGCATTATTGATACACCAGGGTAACATGCAGCCCAGAACTGAACAGAATCATGCCAGATGAGGTCTGACAAGATTCCTTAAACCTGGAGCATTATTATTCCAGACCTCTTAAGGTAAAGAGGTAACATTTTCTTGAGATGTTTAGATTGTATTCTGTACTAATGCATTTGCTTTCAGTAATGAACATGTCTGGGTAGATGCTACATTGAGCTGTTTCTCATTCTGAAGAATATTTTTGGAATTATCTTTGACTGATCCTGACTGGATAACTTCACCAGCTCACACTGAACTCCATCTGTCAAACATTCACCCATTCTCAGTCCTCAGCTACCAAGTTTGGCTGATGAAGGAAACACAAATATTGTCACAAAAAGCCTACTGGTTAATTTGAGCAGATATTTTGTTAACATCTTTCCAATGTAATATTTCATTCCTTACCTCAACATTAATTTGTGTACTGCTGAATGATCAAGATGAATGTTCAGGTCATGAGCCATTGGACAAGGTAGACCCGTAGCTGAACTCCTGGCCTATGATGAGCCAGTTGACCTTGAAATTGAGGAAGGACAATGAGCTGAGGGTTACTACAACAACAGAAGAACAAATGGTCAGGAATTCCTCTGTTGATTCCCATTGATTGGACCTCCATGACATTTGAGTTTCCTCAAGCACCAATAAACTGGGTAATTACTATCTAATCTGAACACTTCTCCACTCACCACACCAACCACCATATCTTGGTCATGAACAGTAGCTGCTCTAATATTTGTAGACATGCAGTCTAAAGTCATCCTCTGATCCCAGTTGTGAATTAGTCTTTATGGTTGTGCCGTATTTCGGTCACTAACATTCATGATTGATAGGGATCAAAAGCAAAGTTAACAGAGAGTTGACTATTTTATAAAGCAATATCACCCTTTCGCCCTATCATTCTTTAATGTATCATACCAATCTGAAACCAAGACTGGTAACGAAATGTCAATCATTCTTATCTTCAGGAAAGACACTGCTAAAAGTCTTTACCAAGTGCTCAATTTGATGTAGCGTTAACTCTCCTCTGGAAACTGTCCATGTCTCTAAGTCTCATTAACCGATTTAAACACTGTGGAAAAACCTCATCTGGCCATTGCCATTCAGGTGGAGCTGATGAAATCCAGATTAGAACCAAGCACTCAAAATCAATGTAACACAGGGGCTGTTCCATTTCTACCTTCCTGTGAGATGCAAGCTTCCAGGATAACTGACTAACAACTAATGATCCTAATGAGCAAGCTTACGTTGGAGATTGGAGAATATGCTGAACACAAATCAAGTCTTTGTGAGGTTCTATTTTACACAGGCAAATTACCCTTTGGGACCAGCCACCTTTACTCTTGCCTAAATTTCAAACCAAGTTGAACAGCGGTACAGTATCAGATACAGACCATAACCATTTTCAACACTGACTACTTGTTCTTCTCTTGCTGTAGAAACCCTCAACTCATTGTCCATCCACATCTTTAAGGTCAACTGGCTCATCATAGGCCTGGAGTTCAGCTACAGGTCTGAAGCCTGAGGAAGAGGAGTTGTGCTTTGGTGGATAATTATATAAACATGAAGGAAGTATCCTTTTAGCACTGGAAGCTGCTATTAGTATAAACATTGTATTTTCAGGCTTGAATGCTAGGTTTGAATCTGCTGCAACAGCCGTCTTAAAATTATGGAACAGCACGGGATAGATTACACATAATATTGGTAAATGAGGCAAACAGCATAGTGAACAGTTTCAATAAATACCATCTATAGGGACTTCCAAATGGCATACACATGAAAGGTGCTACACATGAAAGGTAAACAAAAAATTACATTACATAAATTAGAGCCACATGTCATTGGGGAGACGGAGTAGGAGTTGAGGTTGCTCTGGTTGTTTCCAATGTTGCAAAATTGGGTAGATTACTCCGAGATTGGGAGGCAGGCAGTTAGAATTTGGTGTTTGCAAAGTGGTGGTGATGGTGGGAGAGGGGGGAACATCTCTACTCACAATATATTCAAAAAGACAAAATTGTTTACTGAACATTAAATCCCTTGACAGTTATAGAGTTCAGGAGACAGCATTATTTAAGAAAATAACTCAACATCTTGTGAAATTGAAAGGAAAGATCCCAGCACTCGAGAGCTAAACACAAAAACAGTAAAATCAAAATAATAACAGCACGGTGGCTCAGTGGTTAGCACCGCTGCCTCACAGTGCCAGGGACACACGCTCGATTCCAGCATTGGGCGACTGTCTGTGTGGAGTTTACACATTCTCTCCGTGTCTGCGTGGATTTCCTCCGGGTGCTCTGGTTTCCTCCCACTGTCAAAAGATGTGCAGGTTAGGTGAATTGCCCATAGCATTCAGGGATGTGTAGGTTAGGTGCATTAGTCAGGGGAAATATAGGGGAGGGGAATGGGTCTGGATGGGTTACTCTTCAGAGGCTCAGTCATGTCCCCACACTGTGGGGATTCTATGAGAATACTTTTATTAGTTTCACTTTGAAACTGAATGGGGGTCAAAATCTTGACTATTTCTTGCTTCTTCTGTCAAAACTACACGAGCAGAGTGTCCCACAGAGAGCTGCAACAACACTGATTGGCTGTTGGGGTAAAGATTTGTATCGCTGCAGTCACCACTACTAAACGGTGGTGTGTGGAGGGAATGTTGTCAAGGGAGAGTTAAACAACAAATACCAAATACCCAGCACCTTCAGGTAGTCTGTCCCAACAATGTAGAGGATTGGTCATCACCACCAGAAGAAGAGACAGAGCGCAGTAGATAAAGAGGAGGGCATTTCCTCCCAACCAGGAAACAACAGACCCCCTGAAGTCCACCCTCCACCCAGTGAGAGCCAGGGGGTACCCACTGTCCCACAACTACAGGTAACTGAGAGCTGTGATCCTCTGACAGTCCCACTGTCAGACACAGAACTGGATGGTGCGGACCCTTGCCTTGGCTCAACGACACCGGAGCGGGTAAATGACCCCAGTGAGGAGCTGGATAGCTACCTCAGCCCAGCAAAGGTCCAGCAGTTCGTGCTCACCATGGGGATGCAGACAGCTACCCCAGAGACAGGACAGTCAAATGGACAATGGTAACCCCATAAACTGGGGGTTAAAGAAGTTTCCTTTGCTATCGTATAACAGGGCACCCACTCAGTAGGTGGGTTCCGCTGAAGCCACAGCTAAATAATAAGAGATTGGATGGTTAATAAAGGGAACTGTAAATAGGATAACTGTAAATTCGAGTAATTCAATCTGTTCTTTAAGACATGCAATGTATATATCTATGAACGACATGACAAATTGTACAAGTACCAAAGATTTATTTCTATGAATAAAGTACATTTTGAAATTAAAAAAAATGTAGAGGATTGTTCGTCCAGCTTGTGTTTTGGTTAGAGGAGGAGGAGGGAGAGAAATACTGAACAACAAATACTACTTCAGTATTTCTCTCCCTCCTCCTCCTCTAACCAAAACACAAGCTGGACCGACCAATCCTCTATATTGTTGGGACAGACTACCTGAAGGTGCTGGGTATTTGGTTCAGAGGGGCTGGAGCGTGCACCAAGTCTTGGGAGGAACGTGTCACTAAAACAAGGCAGAAACTGGGCAGATGGGGGCACCGGTCACTCTTGATGGTGGGTAAAAACTTGGTTATCAGGTGTGAGGTATTCTCAGGTCTGGCCTATTCCCTGAACCTGTGCTGCCGCAGTCACCCAGGCCATCTGCCACTTCATGTGGAGATCAAAGATGGACCGGGTCCAAACGGACACAATATACAAAGATCTGGACAAAGGGGGGGGGGGACAAACACACCCAGTGCTACTCTCCCCCGATGGCCACCTTTGTGTGTGGCTGCATCAAGTAGTGCGTGGATCCCCGGTACGCAAACACCAAGTATCACTACGTACTGAGGTTCTACCTATCCCCGGTGTTGCGAAGGATGGGCCTGGCCTCACTGCCGCGGAACGTCCCAAGTAGTTGGATCGTTCCGTATCCCTTGTCCTTCATGGGGAAATTTGTGAAGAAAAACACCTTTGACCACAAGTCCATCAGGAAGTGGTCAGCACGTAGTGTCCTTGACACCCTTCGGGAAAAGGAGAGGGCGGATCCTGTCGAGTGGTTCCCTGAGCAGATTGTTAAAGTCATTTGGCAGAATGCCTCATCGCCAGAACTTTCCAACAAGCACCAGAACATGGCTTGGCTGATGGTGAGAAGGGCTCTGTCTGGGAGATCCTTTATACATGCCCAGACTCTCCGAAACACCGCACGCTGCCCTCGAAGCTGCTGTGGAGGGGACGAGACTGTCACACACCTCCTTCTGGAATGTGCCTACGCAAAGGAAGTCTGGAGAGGAATGCAGTGGTGTTTGTCATGGTTCGTTCCGAGAAGCTCCATTATGCAGGACTCCATGCTCTACGGTCTGTTCCCTGGGACACATGACAAGATGAACATCATCTGTGTCTGGAGGACTATCAACTTGGTGAAAGATGCTCTTTGTTCTGCTCGAAACTTGCTGATCTTCCAGCTGAAGGAGTTGACCCCGAATGAGTGTTGCGGACTCGCACATTCCAAGGTCCAGGACTACGTCCTGAGGGATGCGCTGAAGCTTGGGGCAGCTGCTACCAAGGTGCGGTGGGGAAAGACCACAATGTAAGGTCCTTCTCCTGAATAATAACAGGGGGCTCACTCACTAATTGGGCCCTGCTGATGCCTCAGCTAAATGCCAAGAAGTTGTTTGAAAATATAGAGAATGGTGAACATCAAGGCTTATTTGTGTTCTTTGTAAGTAAAGAGTATAGATATGAATAGCTTCATTAACTGTACATGTACATAAAGACTTCTTTTTATGAATAAAATATATTTTTTCAATAAATAAAAACAAAAACCAAAGAAAAGTCACTGTGAGGACCACAAGTCAGGGAAAGTGAGTGATCTTGTCCAGTTGCAGCTTTCTACAAGGGAGAGAGTGGATTAGTGAGTAGCAGGTGAGTCCTTGGAGCTTCCATCATTTATAGTCCTTTGTTTAGGCTTCAATCTGTAAGAGTAGTACACAGACCAGGAAAGAAGAGCCATAGATAACTGGATTTAATCGAATATAAAGTATTCTCCAAGGTTTAACTTTAAGAGGTGAATCATGGTAGGAGAACTCAAAGTCTTAGTTTGCTCCTTTTGCTCCATGTGACAGGCCAGGGACAGTTCCAGTCCCCCGGCTCAGTACGTGTACAGGAAGTATCTCCAGTTACAGCTCCTGCAAGCTCGAGTTTCAAAGGTGGGATACTGTGGAGCATCCATAAGGCAAAGGATTTCATGGATCGCATGTACAGAGAGGGGTGGTCACACTGCAGGCTCAGACTCTGTAGGCAGGAAGAGATTGGGTTACCACGAGATACAGCGAGAGAGATAGGCAGGTCGTGCAGGAATCTCCTGTGGCCATACAGATATACTGTTCTGGATACTGTGAGGTGAATGACCTCTCAAGGGAAAGTAGCAGCAGCTAAACTCATTGCACCACAGTTGGTTCTGCTGCAGAGGAGAGGTGTAAAGAGTGTGCCAGGACAATAGTTATAGGGGACACAATTGTAAGGGGAAAAGACAGGGGTTTGTGTGGCCATAAACAAGGCTCCAAGATGCTACATTGTCTCCCGTGCGAGGGTCAAGGATAGTTCGGAATGGGTTCAGGACATTCTGGACGGGGAGGGTAAATAGCTAGTATTATGATACACATCATTACAAACAACATCGGTGAAGAAAGGGAGGAGGTCCTAAAAGCAGAGTACAGGGAGCTAGGAAGGAAGTTAAGAAATCAGACCTCAAAGGGTAGTGATCTCAGGATTACTACTGGTGCCACGTGTGAGTCAGAGTAGGAATGACAGGATATAGCACACAAATACGTGGCTGAAAAGATGTGGCGGGGAGGGTTTCAGATTTTTGGGGCATTGGGCCGGTTCTGGGGGAGGTGGGACTGATGTCCAAGGGAGTATTTGCTAGAGCAGCTGGGGAGGGTTTAAACTAATATGCCAGGCAGATAGGAACCTATGTAAGGAAGCAGAGAAGGAGGGAGACAAAAAAAAACTGCAGATGTTGGAATCCAAGGTAGACAAACAAGAGGCTGAAAGAGCACAGCAAGCCAGCCTTGCTGTGTTCTCTAGCATCCTGTTTGTCTATGTCAGAGGAGGGGGGAAGCAAGGACAAAAACAAAATAGTAGCAAAGGGAATAAGAAAGAAGTGATCAGCATAGAAACCAAGGACAAAATTCAAACATGGTTATTGAGAAAAATATTGGGAGTGAGACAATGTTAAAAAGAAAAGCTTAAAGACTTTGTACCTTAATGCTTGGAGCATTCACAATAAAGGTGGATGGGCTAATCGTGCAGACAGATGTAAACAGGAACGATATAACTGGGATTACAGAGACATGACTGCAGGGTGAGCAGGGATTGGAACTGAATGTCACAGGGTATTCAGTATTGAGGAAGGACAGGCAAAAGGGAAAAAAGGTGGTCGAGTGGCATTGTTGGTTGAAGTGAAAATTAACACAGTAGTGAGAAAGGTTATTAGCTCTGACAACGTGGAGTCTGTATGGGTAGAGTTGAGAAATACCAAGGGGTAAAAACCATTAGTGGGTGTTATATAGAGACCCCAAACTGTAGTGGTGACGTTGGGAAAGGCATTCAATGGGAAATTAGAGATGCATGTGATAAGGGAATATCAGTGATCATGGATGATTTTAATCTGCACATAGATTGGGCAAATCAAATTAGCCACATGCTGTAGAGGAGGAATTCCTACAGTGTATACAACATAGTTGTCTTGACCACTATGAGGAGGAACCAACTAGAGAGCAGGTCATCTTAAGACTGGCTACTGTGTAATGAGAAGGGAATCATTGTGAATCTAGCTGTGTGAGAGCCCTTGGGATGAGCAACCATAACATGATAAAAAAAAATTCTATCAAGATGGATAGTGGGATAGTTGATTCAGAGACTAGGGTGCTGAATGATAACAAATGAAACTATGAGGATATGAAGTATGAGTTAATTAAAGGGATGACAGTGGATCAGCAATGGCAAACGTTCAAGCAACACATGGGGGAAACCACAACAACCACAACAGCTGTTTATTCCGGTCCAGCACAAAAGAGGGTAAGGAGGCCAATCCAGGCCTTACAAAGGAAATTAGTGATAGTATTCGATCCAAGGAAGAAGTATGTAGATTGGCCAAGAAAAATAATAGGTCTGAGGATGGGAGCAGTTTAGAATTCAGCAAGGAAGGAACCAGGGATTAATTAAGAAGGGGAACATACAGTACAAAAGTGAGCTTGTAGGGAATATAAAGACTGACTGACACTAAGAGTTTCTATAGGTGCATGAAGAGAAAAAGATTGGTGAAGACAAATGTAGGTCCTCTACAGAAACTGGGGAATGTATAATAGGGGACAAAAAGAAAAATGCCTGAGCAACTGAACACATACTTTGATTCTATCTTCACAAACAGGATATAAATCAGATACCAGAAATGTTTGTGATTGCAAGATTTTGAGAGAGGGAAGAACGGACAGAGGTCAAGATTAGTAGAGAAGCTGGGAAAATTGATGGGATTCAAGGCAGATAAATCTCCATGGTTTGATAATCTACATATCAAAGTACTTAAGGAAGTGGCTCTAGAAATAGTCGATGCATTGGTGGTCATCTTCCAGGATTCTATTGACTCTGGAACAGTCCCTGCATATTGGAGAGTAGCTAATATCACTCCAATATTAAAAAAGGGAGGTAACGTTTGCAAATGATACCAAGTTGAGTGGGAGGGTGAACTGTGATGAGGATACAGAGATCCTTCAGCATGATCTGGACAGAGAGGGTGAGTGGGCAAATCAATGGCAGATGCAGCATAATTTGGATAAATGGGAGGTTATTCACTTTGGAAGCAAAAACAAGGCGGCAGATTCCTCCCTGAATGGCTGTACATTGAGAGAGGGGAGTGTGCAGTGGGAGCTGGGTGTCCTTGTGCACCAGTTACTGAAGGTAAGCATGCAGGTGCAGCAGGCAGTAAGGAAGACAAATGGTATGTTGGCCTTCATTGTGAAAGGTTACGAGTACAGGAGCAGGGATTTGTTGTTATAGTTATACAGGGATGGAAATGTGTTGCTGGAGAAGCGCAGCAGGTCAGGCAGCATCTAGGGAACAGGAGAATCAACGTTTCGGGCATTAGCCCTTCTTCAGGAAGGGCTGATGCCCGAAACGTCGATTCTCCTGTTCCCTAGATGCTGCCTGACCTGCTGCGCTTCTCCAGCAACACATTTCCATCTCTGATCTCCAGCATCTGCAGACCTCATTTTCTCTTCATAGTTATACAGAGCCTTGTTGAAGCCAACCTTAGAACATACTGTGCAACGTTGGTCTCCTTTTCTGGGGAAGGATGCTCTTGCTCTCAAGGGAGTGTGGCGAGGGTTTCCCAGGCTGATTCCAGGGATGGTAGGACTGACATGAGGAGAGATTGACTAGGTTAGGATTGTTTTCACTGGAGTTCTGATGAACGAGGTTGGTGAGGGGGGGGGGGGGTGAATTTCAGAGACTTATAAAATTCTAACAGGACTAGACAGGATAGGTGCAGGAGGATGTTCCCCATGGTGAGTGTATCCAGAATCAGGGGTCACAGTCTCAGGATTTGGGGTGGATCATTTAGGACGGAATTGAGGAGACATTTCTTCACCCAAAGAGGGGTGAGCCTGTGGAATTCATTACCAAAGGAAGTAGTTGATGCCAAAACATCGAATGTGTTCAAGAGGCGGCCAGATATTGCACTTTAGGAGAATGGGATCATAGGTTATGGGGAGAAAGCAGGATGAGGCTACGGAGTTGGACAATCAGCCATGGTTGTGACGAATGGTGGAGCAGGCTCCAAGGGCCAAATGACCTCCTCCTATCTTCTACGTTTCTATGCTGATTAGAATAATTAATCTTTGAAAAAATAAATTCAGAGAGTGTGATTTTAAAAAAATAATCTAAATGTAATTTTCTTTTAGAGTCAGTGACTAAAGTTAGTCTTTACAAGTAAACACCCAAATAAAGTGGGAATTCTGGGCTAATACTGTGTTTATTAAAATAAAATTCAAGTTAAATGTCTTTACCAGAGAAATAAAAATAGATTTTTCCACTTACAAATGGCATTGTAGAACAGCCTAGAGACTAGAACACTTCATATTTTAACATAATTCATCTTTGTGTGTATTACACAAGTGTATAAATTGACGGGGCAGTTCAGAAAATCAGTGTTACACATTTTAAATTACCCAAATAAATATTTTCTTTTTTTACACAACTTATTTCACAATACATCAGCAATTTGAAATACTAATGCAAATAGGTCTAGTTTTTAAATGTTTATTATTAGCCTTCCTTTGCTGTGCTTCTTTTGGTAAATCTTGACAATTAATTTCCTCCATTCTTCTAAGTACATCATTGTGTTTGCTCTAATTCATGCTCCTTTTCCATTAGACTAACCAGGAGTGTTTGTTTATTTAACATCTCACTGTGAACCTAAAACAACAACAAAATCACAAATTAACGTCACATATTCAGTTAGCTTTTATAAAAGCGTCACTGGAACAAGACTGTGGTCAGTGTATGCACCCATTTCTTGATCCTTTAATTAATTCAGTTGATTTAAATTATGTGTCTTATTTAATTTTAGAAAAAAGAAATAATCCAATTGAACTACCAACAACTGAAGTGGGGAGGCTCTCAAAGATTCTTTTCTGATTTATTAATGACTAGTACCAGCAGAAAGTGAACCAATTCATCCAAATTAAACAAACACATTTCTCTTTAAAGATGCTATCAGAATTTAGCTTGGATAAAAACTATTTTTACTGTTTTAGCTGCAGTATATCCTAGTTTCAAAGTCAACTTATTCAGCTCAGCTAAGAGTTGCCCTAGGAAGATGATTAAGCAGCTTTTGATTCCAGCTTTATAGAGGTATTTTCAGTGGCTGAGATAAGTGGTCACCTCCTCAGACACATGGAACGAGAAACTCCCCTCCTCCTTGAGTCCAATGGCCTGCCATAACTTCCTACCAGATTTGCAGCTTGCGGCTGGTTCCACGGTACAATCACAAGATGTGGAACTGGAGGAATGTGTCTCAGGAAAGAATGTTAGGAAAGGGAGTAAAACTGGAGGTAGTTCAAGAGACCATGAACCATTAAGATTTGAAACTTTATTAGCAAAAGTAAAACCTCAGCGTGAAGGACAGCAATTAAACACCGAAAACAGCTTCCCCATCTACTCTGCCCAATGGTGTTTAAGTATTAGTGGATAGTTATGAATGCTCAGTGTAATGGTCACTACATTTCATTAAATAAACCAGCCAAAAAACAAACTAGATTGTCCAGGATAAATGCACACTGCTCACAAAAATCAGAGACTCTTTTTGACTTAATGTCCTAATTAAACGGCACAAACTAATAAAACTACACAGGTCCTGTGGAAAGCTGTGCAGTGTACGGAGCTTATTTATGAAAGGAAGAAAGATGAATATTCACTATCAAATCAATTATTTTGTTACAGTTTCCATTCCCTGCACAGTTACAGATGGACCAAGTAACAGTGAAAACAAGGAGAAGCATCTCTGAAACTGGGAGTTATACTAGCAGCTGTGGCTGATCAAATATGGCTGCTCTGCACTGATCTTCATTCTGTGTAGCAACAGATGGATGGAACATGTGACAGAGGTTCTAAATGAAATTACTTTAATATTAGACTTGATTGTAATATATAGTATTGTATATCTACATATTAGCTCAAAAACCTTGGACTCAGATCATGAAAAAATTTCAACTACATCAGGGTGAACTGCTTGACACGTTCACTACTTACTGAACTCTGTGGTGTTCCAACAGAAAACAGAGCACTGAGTACAGGAGTTGGGAGGTCATTTTGCAGCTGTACAGGACATTGGTTAGGCCACTTTTGGAATATTGTGTGCAATTTTGATCTCCCTCCTATTGGAAGGATGTTGTGAAACCTGAAAGGGTTCAAAAAAGATTCACAAGGATGTTGCCAGGGTTGGAGAGTTTGAGCTACAGGGAGAGGCTGAATAAGCTGGGGCTGTTTTCCCTGGAGCATCAGAGGCTGAGGGGTGACCTTATAGAGGTTTATAAAATCATGAGGGGTATGGATAGAGCAAATAGACAAGGTCTTTTCCCCGAGGTGGGGGAGTCCAGAACTAGAGGGCATCATTTTAGGGTGAGTGAGGCAAGATTTAAAAAGGGACCGAAGGGACAATGTTTTCATGTAGGTGGTGGTGCTTGTATAAATTGAGCTACCAGAGGAAGTGGGGGTGTCTGGTACAATTACAACATTTAAAAAGGTATCTGGATGGGTACATGAATAGGAATGGTTTAGACAGACATGAGCCAAGTCCTGGCAAATGGGACTAGATTAATTTAGGAAATCTGGTCAGTATTAAGGAGTTGGACTGAAGGGTCCGCTTCTGTGCTGTACATCTCTATGACTCTAAATGACATGGAATTTCTAACTTATAAAACTGAATTCTCGAATGGAAAAAAATACTGACAGCACTTGGTTGAGGTCCATTTGCATGTGGAGAACAGCTCAATCAGAACTTTGAACTAAACAAGACTGAATGACAACCAATCAATGCCCATAGCTCACCCAGTTGGCAAGGTGAAAGGGAGTCAGCCATACACCAGCTGACCTCCTATGGAAATGCTCACAGTTGTTCACGTATCTAGAGCACAGCAGCGAGGTTTAGCTTCAAACTTTGCTAGTAACTGCTCTTAACGGTGAGCTGCATCAGATGGTAGCTATTCTGGAGGGAAACCAATCAAAATTGATCATAAGCCCCTGGCTGAATATTTTACATCTGTAATATACTGATAGTTTGAAATATGATATAGAGTGAATATTCTGTAAAATTAGCATGGAACTTTGATTACATTCAAAGAGACAGCTTTATATTGGGTGATAATCTTCAAATTAAACCATAAGAAATTGGATGAAATCATAAATATTGGATTCAGTGTGTCCTAGTTATTCAAAGATAAAGAAAATGGAACTTTACATTCTAAGAAAAAGCAGAGTTTGTTAGAATCAGAATATTTCAACTTAGAAAGAAGTCATTTTGCCTGTGACAATACTAGCCTCGGAAATGAGCTGTGTAACACTGCCCCTCACCAAACTTGCAATTCCTGACATTTAAGCTAATATTCCGCCTTCAAATACATGTCCAATCACCTATTGATATTTCCAATGGAATCTGCATCCACCAACAAATTAGGTAGTGTGTCGACCATTCAGCTTCTGCAGTCTGTTCCACCAATCAGTATGGCTGATCTGTGCGTTCCAAATTCCATGCTTCCATCTACCTCCTCTGAAGTTAGACTCTTGTGGAAATCCCAGAATTCCTAGGGAATCAATCTGCTGGATGTTTTAAAATCAGTCAACAAATCCACCTCCAAAATCTTCTGAGGCAGAATGTTCCAAATTCACACAAGACTCAGTATAAGTTACCCCTCAACTGTCCCGAAAGGACTCACCCACAAGAGAAAACATCCATGTACACCTTGTCAAGACCATTCAGATCATATAAATTTCAATTAGGTCACCCCACAGTCTTTTAAACTCAATTGGAAACAAGCTGAATTCTGAAGGGTTACCGGACTGAAAAGTTAATTCTGCTTTCTTTCCACAGATGCTGCCAGACCTGCTGAACTTTTCCAGCTATTTCTGTTTTGATCCTTACTTTCATGTTGAATTCCTCAGAGTAAAGGATGTGAGTCACACACAAACACCTAAATCCCTTTGTCCCATTGAATTCTGCAGTGATTGTATGGACAGGCTTTGAGGAATTAAATGGCAAGTTACTGCACAACTCCCAGTCTTGGACAGGTTATTGTAGACATGGTAATTACTATAATTAAGTTTTGTCAATGCTGACTTCCATGTGTTGATTCAGTGAGTGATGGTAATGCAACTGAATGTCAAAAGGAAGAGAGTGAATTCATTGTTGGAGACAGCAAGTGTTGGGATTTCTTGGCAAAGAAAACCCTCTTCTAAACTCAGGGAGAAACTGATGTGAACGTTTGAAAGAGTAAATGAAAAACATTTCAAAATTTCCTTAACAAGCTGCATACATCCGAAGCACCTGTGCATTAGTGAACTGACCACACATGCCAGACATGCTGACCCCTGCAATATTATGCTTTATCCATTTGCCTTCAAAATAACTTATTTACCAAAGTGTTTTTCTTTTATTTAAAATCTCAAAATGTGCAGATGACAAAGCTAGGTGGGAGGTTGAGCAATGAGCAGGATGCAGAGATGTTGCAGCGTGATTACGACAAGCTGGCTGAGTGTACAAATACATGACGGACGCAATGTGAAGATATCCACTTAGGCAGCAAAAATAGGAAGGCAGATTATTATTTGAATGGCTGTAAACTGAAAGGGAGGTATGTTCAATAAAATGTGGAGTCCTAGTGCACCTGTCACTGAAAGTAAGCATACAGGTGCAGAAGACAAACTGGTCCGTTGGCGTTCGTCAAGAGAGGATTCGAGTATAGGAACAAGGACATCTTGCTGCAATTATACAGGGTGTTGGTATGGACATACCTGGAGTTTGTATGCAGTTCTAGTATTATCTGTGGAAGGATGTTCTTGCTATAAAGGAGCAAAGGTTTCCCAATTTGATTCCTGGGATTGCAGGACTAATGTATGAGAAGCGAGTGAATCAGTTAGGATTGTAATCACTGGAATTTAGAACAATGAGGGGCCAATCTCATACAAACCGGTCAAATTATAACAGGACTAGATGGTTTACATACAGGAATGATAGTTGGGAAATCCAGAACCAGGGGTCATAGTTTAAGGATAAACCTTTTAGGACTGAGATGAAGAGAAATTTCTTCACCCATTGAATGGTGAGCCTGTGGAATTCACTGCCCAGAAGGAGGTAGATATAGGTTATCTCCAAAGGGATCAAGGAATATGGGGGGGGGGGGAAAAACAACAAGATTATTGAGCTTGATGATCAGCCAAAAACAGATTAGTTGAGGGTCAAATGGCCTATTAGTGTTTCAAAACCGAAAGCCAATCTCTGCCTCTTTTCCTGAGTGGAGTGAGTTTGTGAGCGTGTGTGTTATTGGGATATTTAGAGGATTAAGTATTTATCCTTCTATCTTGATTGAATTTTTCAGAGGTGGCCACAAGTGTAGATGATGACAATGCATTTGACGTAATCCACTTGGACTTCAGCAAGGCTTTTGATAAGGTCCTACGTGGGAGATTGATAGCAAAGATTGGCTAATTGGCTGTTGGCAGGAAGTGGAGGGCGATGTTTTGGGACTGTAAGTCCATGTGTCCTGCACCAGTGTCAGGGCTCTTACTGTTTGTGGTATGTATAAGTAATTTAGACTTGAATGTAGGAGAGTTGATCAGTATGTTTGAGAGATGACACAAATACTGGTCAGATGGTAAATAGTGGGGGAGGATCACCTTGGATTACAGAAAGATACAGAGTGGCTGATCAGATGGACTGATCAGTTGCAAATGAACTTCATTCCAGATAAATGTGAGGCGAGTGACTTGGGCAGGTCAAAAAAGGTAAACAGCAAGACCCTGGGGATCACCAAGGATTAGAGGGACCTTGGTGTGTCCATCTAACATTATATACCTATACCACTCCATAGGGGTAAAGTGGTTAAAGAAGCATTTAGATTATCTGTTTTTATTGGCTGAGGCAGAGTTTAAGAGCAGAGCAGTTATGCTGAAACTGAATGAAAAGTTGGTTAGGCCAGAGCTAGAGTGGTGTGTGTGTAATTCTGCAATTCACGCTATAGAAGGAATGTGATTGCACTGGAGACGGTGCAGAGGGAGATTTACCAGAGCTTTACTTATGAACAGAGATTGGATAGATTGTGGTTATCTTCCTTGAAGCAAAGGAGACAGAGGGGAGACATGATTTAGATCCATAAGAGGTACAGACAGTATAGAAATCCCTTCAGAGAGATGAATAATTGGGGTATGGATTTAAGGTAAGGGGAGGAGATGTGAGGAAACCTTTTTTCAGCCAGAGGGTGGTGGGAATTTGGATCTCACTACCCTGTAAGGGTGGGAGAGGCAGAAAGCCTCATAACAGTTAAGTATGATGTGGAGGTGCCGGTGTTGGATTGGGGTGGACAAAGTTAAAAATCACAACACCAGGTTATAGTCCAACGGGTTTATTTGGAGGCACTAGCTTTCAAAGTGCTGCTTCTTCATCAGGTGGTTATGAATCAGAATCATAAGACATGGACTTTATAAGCAACAGGATTGCACTGTCATAGAATGTAATATTAAACAAATTAAGTTCAAGTCTTTCATCTTTTAGAATGATCATGCTAGTTTCAGTTTCTTCACATGTAAATCCCAGAACTTTTCTAAAGTTACATTCTCAACATAACGTTTAACAATAGGTGCCAGCTCAGCTCAGATAATGCATTGAAGATGCGAAGTTAAAGTCTACATCCCAATGTTATGTCAGACTGATTCTATTTCCAAAGTGGGATTTACAGAATCTTACATGGATTTATGCAGTTTTTGATCAAAATAAAATGTAATTCTGCAAGTACAAATTCACCCCACAAACTTATGCATGCGTGCAGGGGAGACCAAGGGAGTGCATGCATGTGCGTGTGCAGGTGTGAGTATAAGAGAGTGTATGTATGTATCAGTGTAATGGGGGATAAGTCTGCATAGCTGCATAAATCCAAGAAAGATTCTGTAAATCCCACTTTAGAAATAGAATCAGTCTGACCTAACATTGGGACAGACAGACTTTAACTTCACAGCTTCAGTGCGTTATCTGAGCTAAGATGGCACCTAAAGTTACATTCGCAAGATAGCTTTTAAAAAGTTCTGGGATTTACATATGAAGGAACCGAAACTAGCATGATCATTCTAAAAGAGGAAAGACTCCAGCTAAATTTCTTTAATATTACATTCCATGATACTGTAATCCTGTTGCTATAAATTCTATGTTTCTGCTCCTTCGGCAACTAGGTGAAGAAGCAGCACTTAAAGCTAGTGCCTCCAAATAAACCTGTTGGACTATAGCCAGATGTTGTGTAATTTTTAAACATTTAAATAGTATTTGGATGTACATTTGCAATGCAAAGGCATAAAAGGCTGTGGGCCAAGTGATGGAAAACAGAATTAGATTAGTTATGTGGTTGCTTTTGACGAGTGCAGATCTGATAGGCTGAAGGGCCTTTTGTTTTCCTATGCTGTAGACTTCTATGATTTTGGATGTAGGTTTGCTCGCTGAGCTTGAAGGTTCATTTCCCAACGTTTTGTCACCCTACTAGGTAACATCTTCAGTGGGTCTCAGGTGAAGTATTGCGAAACATTCCTGCTTTCTATTTATACGTTTGGGTTTCTTTGGGTTGGTAATGTCATTTCCTGTGGTGATGTTATTTCCTGTGGTGATGTTATTTCCTGTGGTGAAGTCACTTCCTGTTCCTTTCCTCAAGGGGTGTAGATGGGGTCTAACTCAATATGTTTGTTGATAGAGTTCCGGTTGGAATGCCATGCTTCTAGGAATTCTCGTGCATGTCTTTGTTTGGCTTGTCCTAGGATGGATGTGCTGTCCTTTCTCATCCGTATGTAAGGATTCTAGTGAGAGTGGGTCATGTCTTTTTGTGGTTAGTTGGTGTTCATGTATCCTGGTGGCTACCTTTCTGCCTGTTTGTCCAATGTAATGTTTGTTACAGTCCTTGTATGGTATTTTGTAAATGACATTAGTTTTGCTTGTCTGTATAGGGTCTTTCAAGTTCATTAGCTGCTGTTTTAGTGTGTTGGTGGGTTTGTGGGCTACCATGATGCCAAGGGGTCTGAGTAGTCTGGCAGTCATTTCCAAGATGTCTTTGATGTAGGGGAGAGTGGCTTGGGTTTCTGGATGTGTTTTGTCTGTTTGAGTTTGCTGCTGAGAAATCTGCAGACTGTGTTCATTGGGTACCCATTCTTTTTGAATACTCTGTATAGGTGATTTTCCTCTGCTCTGCGTAGTTCCTCTGTGCTGCAGTGTGTGGTGGCTCGTTGAAATAATATTCTGATGCAGCTTCGTTTGTGGATGTTGAGGTGATTGCTTCTGTAGTTCAATATTTGGTCCATATGGGTTGTTTTCCTGTAGATGCTGGTTTGAAGTTCCCGTTTGTCATCACTAAACGAAACAAATTAGAAGAAACCTTCAAGACCATCAATAATACCCTTACTGGCATAAAATTCACCAAAGAGGAGGAAAACAACAACAAACTGCCATTCCTAGATGTCAGAGTAGAGCAAACAGCCAATGGGGAATTTCAAACCAGAGTCTACAGAAAAACAACACATATGGACCAAATACTGAACTACAGAAGCAATCACCCCAACACCCACAAATGAAGGTACATGAGAACATTATTTCAACGAGCCACCACACACTGCAGCACAGAGCAACTATGTAGTGCAGAGGAAAAGCACCTATTCAGGTGTATTCAAAAAGAATGGGTACCCAATGAACACAGTCCGCAGATTTCTCACCAACAAACCCAAACAAACAGACAAAACACATCTTTCACTAGAATCTTTATTTAAGGATGAGGAAGGAAAGCACATCCATCCTAGGACAAGCCAAACAGAAACATGCACGATAATTCCTAGAAGCATGGCATTCCAACCGGAACTCTATCAACAAACACATTGAGTTAGAACCCATCTACCACCCCTTGAGAAAGAGAACAGGAAATGACATCACCAACCCAAAGAAACCAAAACATAAATAGAAAGCATGAATTTTCAGCATTGCTTTTTCTGAGGCCCACTGAAGATGTTACCTAGTAGGGTAATGAAATGTCAGGAAATGAACCTTCCAGCTCAGCGAGCAAACCTACATTCAAAACCTCAACCTGAGCTACAAATCTTCTCAAAACTCACTAACATCTCAGCAATTCAGAAAGAAGATATTTCTTTTGTTTGGCACATCAGATTGGTTTCAGGTTGGTACATCCTCATTACAGCCGCATTAAAGGCACACAGTCAATGTTATTGGATATTTGGGGAGGGGGCACAGGTCAGATTTCTGCCAAGTACGAACAAAAGAGGACCTCCATGGAAGTTTCAGATGCAGGATTTTTCCTGGCTATGTTTGGGGCATGGCTGGATGGCAGATGAAATTAACCGCTGTTAAATAGCATCCTTTTAAAATCGTAACAGCTAATTTATGTAAAAGGTACTCTTATTATACAAAAAGTAATGAAACTTGCTGCATTTTTTTTTAAACCATGCTGTGAAGGAAAGCAAATAAGCACAGACAGTTTACATTTTCTGATTAAGATCCCCAGTCCCAATTACTAACCAATGAGATCTGCTGGCATATCACAACCAAGATAGCTCCTGTTCCAGGATTCAAATATGACGTGAAAATGAGCTATGGGCAAACATTGCAGGTTTCCTGGCTGAATACAAGTGCACTCATAGGTCAATGATTTTGGAGGAGAAAAAAAAGAGAAGAATTTAAGAAGAAACATTTCATCCTCAGATTAACTACATAGGTTCATGATTGGAGAGTCCACAGGCAGAAACATGCCATTTTATTTTCATAAATAGCAGAAGGGAGGGAATGTTTTATTTTTGTTCCTTTAGTGATAATCGCAGGACAGAAAGCTAGAAGCAATTGTTGTAGAGTTGAACTGGAAACTTTACTAATGTCTTTTTCTGAAGGAATGCTGTTGAAAACATGAAGTCATACTTTGAAGGACTGTTATTGAAAACAGCAAATCGGTAATAAAATAATCAAAACAGTACAAAAAGGAAAAATGCTTAGACGCACCACTACATGGAATAGTAAAATAAATAATAAATAGGCTAAAATCTACTCAACAGTCAATGGGATAAAGACAGTGGATGTGGATAGCTGGGAACTCACTGTGTGGAACTGTTGGCAATTCTCCAAGTTTTTGCAGAACTATTTTGCAGAACATTAGCATTGCTAGCTGGGCCAGCACTTATTGTCCTTCCAAACTGCCCTGGATGTGGGGGTGGGAAGCCTTCTGAAGCTATTGTAGTCCATGTGGTACAAGTGTACCCTCTTAAAAAAAAAACAAAGCTTGTAGTTGTTTTCTATAATCATATGGCTTACTGGGCCATTTCAGAGGTCTTTTTGGAATCACGATGTGGAAGTGCTAGTGTTGGACTGGGGTGGACAAGGTCAGAAGTCACATGACACCAGGTTACAGTAAACAGGTTTATTTGAAATCACAAGCTTTTGGAACCCAGCCCCTTTGTTATGTCATAGAGTCAGAGTCAAACAGACCCTTCGGCCCAGCCCGTCCATGCCAACCAGATATCCCAACCCAATCTAGTCCCACCTGCCAGCACCCGGCCCATATCCCTCCAAACCCTTCCTATTCATATACCCATCCAGATGCCTTTTAAAATGTTGCCGTTGTACCAGCCTCCACCACATCCTCTGGCAGCTCATTACATACACACTCCATCCTCTGCATGAAAACATTGCCCCTTAGGTCTCTTTTATATCTTCCCCTCTCACCCTAAACTTATGCCCTCTATTTCTGGACTCTCCCACCCCAGGGAAAAGACTTTGTCTATTTATCCTACCCGTGCCCCTCATAATTTTGTAAACCTCTATAAGGTGACCCCTCAGCCTCCGAGGCTCCAGGGAAAACAGCCCCAGCCTATTCAACCTCTCCCTATAGCTCAAATCCTTCAACCCTGGCAACATCCTTGCAAATCTTTTTTGAGCCCTTTCAACTTTCACAACATCTTTCTGACAGGAAGGAGACCAGAAATGCATGCAATATTCCAACAATGGCCTAACCAATGTCAAGCCGCAACATGACCTCCCAACTCCTGTACTTAACTCTGAGCAATAAAGGAAAGCATACCAAACGCCTTCTTCACTATCCTATCTACCTGCGACTCCATTTTCCAGGAGCTCTGAACCTGCACTCCAAGGTCTCTTTGTTCAGCAACACTCCCTAGGCCCTTACCATTAAGTGTATAAGTCCTGCTCAGATTTGCTTTCCCAAAATGCAGCACCTCTCATTTAGCTAAATTAAACTCCATCTGTTACTTCTCAGCTCATTGGCCCGTCTGATCAAGATCCCGTTGTAATCTGAGGGAACCTTCTTCGCTGTCCACTATACCTCCAATTTTGATGTCATCAGCAAACTTACTAACTGTACCTCTTAAGCTCACATCCAAATCATTTATATAAGGTGAAGGAGCCTGATGAAGCAGCGCTCCAAAGGTTTTGATTTCAACTAAACTTGTTGGACTATAACCTGATGTCATGTGACATCTGATTTTTGGAATCAATTACATTGCTGTGGGTCTGAAGTTGCATGTAGACCAGATCAGTTAAGAGAGCAGATATCTTTCCCTGAAGGACAGAGGTGAACCAGATTTTTTGTTTACAGCAATTGATATTAGTTTCATTGTCACCATTACTGAGCCTAGTCTCCATTCCCAGATTGTAAAGACCATGTCCTTTTATTTATAGATTGGCGCTAAAATAGCGGTTTTCTCATTTCAATGAGTGTTAGAGGATTGCTGCATGTTTTGAAACAAGTAACCTGACACTCAATGTAACCATTGTTTTACACAGCTGCTGGTTCTAGCAATCATTTAAGTGTAGTTTATAGACGAGATGGAACTGAGCTGGGTTCTGTGAAAATGAAGTTTTCATGTTGGCAAGAAGTAACTGATTGGTCTGTGGATGAATGACCAGATATTGAGAATAAAGGTCTTCTGCCTTTCAACAACTGTGTGATTGGTTCTCAGCTAGCTGAACAGCTTAGGGTGTAAACAACATCCAGAAAAGGTGATCAGATCTCCAACTCAGGAGCTGGATATCGGTTCTTTGCAGTAAGCCTTACTAGAAGGCTGAACAAAATCAGTTTACTCTTGCTCCACCAGTTGCTGTAAGCTGGAACTTTTAATTAAAAGACAGTGACCTTTCAAAAGCATGAATCAGCTACTACATTTCTCCTGCAAACTGGGGAGTGCATATGGAGAAGGAATGACATGAAGCAATATTGTGATCCACACAAAAACCATCTCAGAAGATCATGTGAACAGAGACCATTGAACTGCCTACCCCAGTTTTCCTTCCATCCATAATCCCAAACTTTCTTCCCTGTCTGCCCACATGTGTGTATACATTGACACAACGGGAAGTTTATAAGGAGACAAAAGTTTTAACTAGTAGAATTATATGTCAACTATTCATAATTGTTTACCTGCAGCTAGAGGTAATGAATAGTAATCCTTGTAAAGTACAGAAACATGGTCCATGCTTTCTGTGAACCTGGATCAGAAAATCAGGGGAGTTGAAGAATGTTTGTTTCTCAGCGCACTACCCCAATGAGGTATAACGGTATTTAAAGTCTAAAATCCTATCAGTTATGGTGGGATTGAACTAGTCCCAAGAACATTACCCTGTGCCTATACTACTAGTCCACAGTACATATTAGGTTACCAATACATCACTTTCTCACTCCAATTCCCAGTAAGATTTGTGTCCAGGTTTGTCAGGCACAATTATCTTTTCTAATTCTTAAACATTCTCAGTTTTGAAATGATTATCAGACAGCTTGCAGAGACCAAAGAGCTGAATTTTAAAACTATAGCTCACACTGGTGATACAATTCATTGGTTTGATCAATTACATTGTGGCTAAGATTTGGGAGTTCAGCAATGTCACAGAGAGGCAAGGAGAAAGTTTCAGTACTTGCACAGAACAAGGGGAAGAGCTGGGTTTCGCTCATTTTTGCTCTGCACTAAGCTGGATGCCAGAAAACTGATGCCATTTTCAACTGTTACAGGGGCTAGGAATGGAAGTATAATTCTCCATTTCAAGATCAGTTTTCAGACATAATGGCATTCTTAAAACTAGGAGCAAGGTGGCTATACAAAAACCATTTGATACTGGTTCTGGGACCATCACCACAACAAAGGGCCTCTTCACCCTCCCACTGGGAGCCCAACTACACCAGAAACTGTTGGGATACCTAAACAAAACACAGCATAGTGACTGACCTGATCACAGAACTACCAAATAGGAACAGTTTTGCTCTGCTCCAACTTTACCAACCCTACAAGATCACCCCAGAGGTTTTAGTGTTCACAGTCAAATACACTGAACACAACAAAAAAAAAAAAATGCTGATCCTTTGTTCATGACCCTGCTCACATCATGTAGCAGTTTAATCAGAGACCTGAAGGGAAGTTTGAGAATTACTTCATAATGGGAGTTATGGTGCTGGTGGACATGACCCTCTCCTTCACTAAAACCTGTTTTCTCAACTGTAGAAATATATGGAACATCACGGAAATATGCTTTCAATATATACAATAATTGTCTAGTTGTCAACAGTCCATCAATTCAAGGATGACACTCTTTTAGGATCTCTGCTCGGAGTCTTCAGTTGAGTAAACAGACAGATCTAGGGCAAATGGTACAGAACATAGATAGTAGGACCTGGATGCACAACATTTGCTTCTCTTTCCCTGTCTCAATTTATCACCATAAATAGCAAGTATTTGCAAAGATTGCTTACATTGATATGGTATCTCACACTTTGATATGCAAGACAACAATTGACAGTATTTAACGGAGGAAAACATTACTGGCAGCATGACATGAGTCTTGGTGGTGAAAATGATGATTATAGAATACAATGTATGCAGCACAGTAAATGGATTCCAGCCAATGTAGCACCATGAGATAATGGCAGAAAGAAACTGGCCTTTGGAGTGCTTCAGATTATTAATAAAGGATACAGTTTCTCAGATCTGATGCGATTCAAGATTAGAGTTAAGATTATGCCTCAGTTTGAAAAGGTTGCCTTCTTTCTTACCTCAATTTCTGTGGCCTCTGCATGATTTTCAATTATCTCCACATATTGCCTCTTTATCAATGGTTCCTCAGTAACCACTGTCTCTTCAGCAATGTCAGTTGCTGGAACAGTCAAAACTAGAACACAGAAAAAGGTTACAAAAGAGAGAAAAAAAATTTCAGAAATAATTCAAGACAGGTCGACGACGGTCAAGCAGTGGATGTGGTGTACATGGACTTCAGCAAGGCATTTGATAGGGTTCCCGAAGGTAGGTTCATTCATAAAGTCAGGAAGTATGGGATACGGGGAGATTTGGCTCTGGATTCAGAATTGGCTGGCTGACAGAAGGCAGAGAGTGGTTGTAGATGGAAAGTATTCTGCCTGAGGGTCAGTGTTGAGTGGGGTCCCGCAGAGCTCTGTTCTTGGGCCTCTGCTCTTTGTAGTTTTTACTAAATGACTTGGATGAGGAGGTGGGGGGGGTTAATAAATTTGCAGATGACACAAAGGTTGGGAGGTGTCATCAATAGTATAGAGGGCTATTGCAGGCTGCAGCGCGACATAGACAGGATGCAGAGCTGGACTGAGAAATGGCAGATGGAGCTCTACCTGGATAAATGTGAAGTGATGCATTTTGGAAGGTCAAACTCGAAAGCTGAATATAGGATTAAAGACAGGATTCTTGGCAGTGTGGAGGAACAGAGGGATCTTGATGTGCAAGTACATAGATCCCTCAAAGTTGCCACCCAAGTGGATAGGGTTGTTCATAAAGCATATGGTGTTTTGGCTTTCATTAACAGGGAGATCGAGTTTAAGATCCGCAAGGTTTTGCTGCAGCTCTACAAGTCCCTGGTGAGACCACACTTGGAATATTGTGTCCAGTTCTGGTTGCCCTACTATAGGAAAGATAGAGGCTTTGGAGAGGGTGCAAAGAAGGTTTACCAGGATGCTGCCTGGACTGGAGGGCTTGCCTTATGAAGAAAGGTTGAATAAGCTCGGACTTTTCTCTCTGGAGAGAAGGAGGAAGAGATGAGACCTGATCGAGGTATATAAAATAATGAGAGGAATAGATAGAGTCAACAGCCAGAGACTTTTCCCCAGGGCAGGATTGACTGGTACGAGAAGTCATAGCTTGAAGATATTAGAAGGAAGGTATAAAGGAGATGTCAGAGGTAGGTTCTTTATGCAGAGAGTTGTGAATACATGGAATATGTTGCTAGCTGTAGTGGTGGAAGCAGAGTCATTGGGGACATTTAAGTGACTGCTGGACATGTACATGGATAGCAGTGAGTTGAGGGGTGCATAGGTTAAGTTACTATATTTCACATTAGGATTAAACCTCGGCACAACATCGTGGGCCAAAAGGCCTGTTCTGTGCTGTACTTTTCTATGTTCTATGTCCTAATGTTCAGAAATATTAGCACTTAATTTTAAATGGTTGCAAGTTAGAGTTCAACTAAACTGAACTTTAAATACTTCATATACTGAAATGCTTAATGCGTAGAGTGATCCCTAACAAAATTCTTTGAAACATTCAAGTGCATTTTCTCAGTAATCAGCAAGTGTAGCCATAGAATGAACTGCAAGCTCAAGTTCAGGGTGTAATAGTGCCTGTGCTCTACCTGTTCAATTATCTGGGAATGCCCAGCTTTGTAATATTTACCTTCCGTATATAACCAAAGAAAGAATACTGGAAAAACAAACACAACCAACTTTTGCTCACACTAGTATTTTATCCATAGAATTCCTACAGTGCAGGGGGAGGCCGTTCAGCCTATCAAGTCTGCACCAACTGTCTGAAGAAATTCCCATCCAGATCCACCACCACAACTTCCAAGGGGTTTTTACCATGACTAATCCCCCTAGCCTCCAAATCCATGAACACCATGGGACAAGTTACCATTTCCAATCCACCTAACCTGGACATCTTCTGACTGTGGAAGAAATCAGAGCACTCTGCAGTAACCCATGCAGACACAGGGTGAACATGCAAACTCTACACAATCACCCAAGGCTGGAATTGAACCCAGCTCCCTGGTGCTGTGAGGCAGCAATGCAAATAATTACTCACCTTGTTGTCCATCTTGCATTGTGACGATGATTGGTTGATTCATGCCATCACTGGCTGCCTGTAAGTTGCTCAGTTGAACATCATCAGTAACGATGGTAATCACTTGCTGACCTCCACTGCTGACCACTTGTTGAATTGCACTATCCACTGAGTCTGCTGTCACTACTTCTTCTGTGGCAACTGCTGAAGTAAAGCAAAAATAGTATTCATTTATAATCTCAAATTTTGGAAACTGCTGCTTCCGACCTGGAGATTTCAGGTAACAATAATCAAAACCTAGCAATTCTTTTTATGAATTAACTTTGGAGAAACAGCCAAGCGAAGTTTTCAAGAAGACTGGAAACTGTTACTATTACTTAAATACTGCAGAAACCTGACTTGAATTTGTTTTCCTCAGATTCTGGTATCTGTCAATGTATGGCTTGCAGTAATCCAGCTTTGTCAACTGGAAAATGAGAGGGAGAGAAATCACGTTCTGTTCTTTGTCTCGAGGATTAGCCTTTTTTAAAGATAAAGAGAAAGCACTCTGTTGAGAATCTTATGTTTTGTGTGTGTGGAAATAAGGGAAATAGTTTTGATTCCAGACCATGACTTAGATGTTGGTAGCAGTTGCCATTTGCTTTAGAAACAACTTTTATTTAATTTGAGTTTATTAAAGAAACCTGATGGATATTTATTCTGGATATTGGTACAAGAGAAGAAATGACCATTTTGATAACTGAATCAACACATTCACACTAATAGTATAACTGGAAGATTAGTAAATTGGACTGGTCATAAAAATACTGCAACTGCAAGAGCAGGTCAGAGACTACGAATACTGCAGGAAGGAACTCACCTCCCGATTCCCCAGAGCCTGTTTATCATTTACAAGGCACATGTCAGGTGGGTTATGAAATAGTCTCCACTTGCCTGGATAGGTGCAGCTTCAAAAACACTCAAAAAAAACTTGACACTATCCAAAACAAGGCAACCCACTTGATTGGCACTACATCCACAAACATTCACTCCCTCCACCACTGATGCTCAGTAGCAGCACTGTGTACTACCCGCAAGATGCACTGCGATAGTTAAAGTTAAAATTAACTAAAGTTCTTTCCAACTGCAACACGACCTGCCGGTTTGGACAGTCCGTTCTTCTATGACGTGATGGTTGCTGTCTTGTGCAAGCCTGCGTTTTAGGAAAATCGCGCTTTAGATGTAATCATATTACAGCCAACATGCATTTTAAAAGTTCACACTTTAGAAAAAGCATCCTCAATTTGTCAATGTTGTAGTGAAATTGTATTGACGAAACACGCATTATAGCAGAATGACCTGTTCCTGGTCTTGACCAACAAAGGCAAGCACTCCGTTTGCCTTCTTCACCACCTTATCTACTCACGTTGACAATTCCAGGGATTCCTTTGTATGTTAATGCTTTTAAGGGTTCTACCATTTACTGTGTACTTCCCTCTTGCCATACCTTCCAAAATGCATCACAACCAGATTAAACTCAATCTGCTATTTCTCTACCCGAGTCTCCAGCCTACCTACATTCAGCTGTATCCTCTGGTAATCCTCACTATTCACAGCGCCCCCAATCTTTGATTTGTCTTCAAAGTTCCGAATCACACCACCTACATCTCCTCCAGATTATTTAAATATACTACAAATCACAGGTGTCCTAACACTGATCCCTGCAGAACACCACTGGTGACAGATCTCCAGTCAGGAAAACACTCTTCTACTGTTATTTTGTTTTCAATTTCCAAGCTAGTTCTGCATTTATCTGACTTCACACTACAGGTCTTGTGTGACTTCACCTTGTGTAACAGCCTGGGAGAAAGTGAGGATGCAGATACTGAACATCAGAGCAGACAGTGTGTTGCTGGAAAAGTACAGGTCAGGCAGCATCCGAACTGCAGGAGAATCAATGTTTCAGGCAAAAGTCCTTAATCAGGAATTCCTGATGAAGCACTTAAGCCCAAAATGTTGATTCTCCTGCCTCTCAGATGCTGCCTGACCTGCTGTGCTTTTCCAGTACCACACTCTCAACTTCTGTAACAGTCTGCATTACAGACCTTGGCACAGGCCTTGCTAAAATCCATATAGACAACATCTATTGTCCTGCCATCAATCATCTTTGTCACTTCCTCAAAAAATTCAATCAAGTTTGAGACACAACCTCCCGTGCACAAAGCTGTGCTGCCGATCAAAAGTACTTACCCTGTTCTAGGAAATAACCCCACATACACTATGATCTCATTTTCTAGGCTGCCTTTGCCAATCTGACTTTTCCAAATCAACAAGTTGATCGAAGCCACCAATAAGATCACTGTGGTACATTTCTTGCATGGCACAATTACCTCGATCCTGTTTGTTCTACACTGTAACTACTGCAATGAGACCTATAAAAGGAGTGTAGAAAAGATGTCTTATCTTTAGTATTTCTTATCCCTACCCAGAGTCAGATGCAAAATATAATTGAGAACCAAGAACAATTCATAAAAGGTTTTGGTGGCAGGCAGCCAACATAAAACATGAATCTTAAAGTATTCTATATGCACATCAACATTAAAAGGATGGTAAAAGGAACAGCAGGGACAATTAGGGATCAGAAAAGTAGACAGGGAGATAAGAAGTTGGCTGAGGTATTAAATGAATACTCTGCACCAGTCTTTTAAAAAAAAGGAGGTAGATGCTACCCAGGCCATGGTGACAGAAGAGGAAGCTCTATCAACAGAAGAGTTAAAAATTGATAAGAAGGATGTGTTGGACTGGCTGTTCGTACCCAAAGCTGGTAAGAGACTGGGACTGGCTGTGATGCATCCAAGAATATTGAAGGAATCCACAGTCAAAATTGCAGGGGCACCAGCAATAACCTTACAGTCTTTCCTAGACCTGACGAAAGTGCCAGAAGACTGCAGATTGAGGACTATACATGCTTGTTTGAAAAAGGTTGTAAGAATAAGGCCATTTATTACACACCAGTTTAATTTTGGTGGTGGGGAAGCTTCTAGAAATAATTATGTGGGACAAAATTGGTAGTCGTGTGAAAAAAGCTAAGCTACTTTCAGAAGTTGATTGGAGTCAACTGTTTGCAGGTAAGGGGATGACTGACAAGTGAGAGGCTTTCAAAAGTGAGATAACAAGAGTTTAGAGGCATTATAGAGTCATAGAGATGTACAGCATGGAAACAGACCCTTCGGTCCAACCCGTCCATGCCGACCAGATATCCCAACTCATTCTAGTCCCACCTGCCCATATCCCTCCAAACCCTTCCTATTCATATACCCATCCAAATGCCCCTCAAATGTTGCAACTGTACCATCCTCCACCACTTCCTATGGCAGCTCATTCCATACCCGTACCACCCTCTGTGTTAAAAGGTTGCCCCTTAGGTCTCTTAAATCTTTACCCTCTCACCCTAAACCTATGCCCTCTAGTTCTTGACTCCCCGACCCCCGGGAAAAGACTTTACCTATTTATCCTATCCATGCCCCTCAATTTAGTGAACCTCTATAAAGTAACCCCTCAGCCTCCGATGCTCCAGAGAAAACAGCCCCAGCCTGTTCAGCCTCTCCCTGTAGCTCAAATCCTCCAACCCTGGCAACATCCTTGTAAATCTTTTCGGAACCTTTTCAAGTTTCACATCTTTCTGATAGGAAGGAGACCAGAATTGCATGCAATATTCCAAGTGGCCTGACCAATGTCCTGTACAGCTGCAACATGACGTCCCAACTCCTGTACTCAATACTCTGACCAATAAAAGCAAGCATAAAATAAAGTAAAGCATACCAAACGCCTTCTTCACTATCCTATCTACCTGCAGCTCCACAAGAAGGGCAAGGCTGGTAAGAATAGGAACAATAACGGAATAAAAATATTAAGGCTCTGGTCAAGAATAAAAAAATCATATTAGGTATAGACAACTGAGATTAAGTGAATCTCTTGAAGAGTATAAAGAGTGTAGGGGCATTCTTAAGAGGGAAGTCAGGAAGGCAAAAAGGGGACATGACAAAACCTTAGCAGATAAGGTTAAGGAGACTTGACAAGTACATTAAGAGCAAAAGAGCAATTAGGGAGAGAATAGGGCCCTTAAAGATCAATGAGGTCATCTATATGTAGAACCACAGGAGTTAGGAGAGATATTAAATGAATATTTTGCATTAGTTTTTATTGTGGAGACAGACATGGTGGCTAGGGAACTCAGGGATGCCTTGAAAATAGTCCTCATTACTGAAGAGATGCTGCTGGAGATCTTAAAACACAAAGATAGATAAATCACCAGGACCTGATCAAGTGTTTCCCAGGACATTGTGGGAAGTTAGGGAAGAAATTGCAGAGTCCCTAGCAGAGATAGGGTGAGATGCCAAAGGACTTGAGGGCAGTTAATGTTGTGCCTTATTTAAGAAATACTCTAAGGAGAAGTCTGGGAACTATAGACCAGTGAGTCTGACATCAATAGTGGCTAAGTTGTTGGAGAACATTCTGAGAAGTGCTGGACTTTTTATCTCTTTACTTCTCAAATGATTTTTCCTAAGAACCTGTACTCAAAGAATCTATGCCTAAGCCGGCTCCATAGGTGGCAATTTTCACTATACTCCCATCAATGAATGAGACAATAAAACCAATTCAAGTCAATTGGTGATATAGTCAAATGTGAGGGTGCTTATCTAAGATTACAAAAGGATCTTAATCAATTGGGCCAGTGGCTGAGGATTGGCAGATGGAGTTTAATTTGGATAAATGTAAGGTATTGCATTTTGGTAAACCAATTAAGGGCAGGACTTAAACAGTTAATGGTAGGGTCCTGGGTTGTGTTGTCAAACAGAGACCTAGGTGTTCAGATACATTTTTTTGAAAGTTGCATCACAGTTAGACAGGGTGGTTAAGAATGTATTTAGCATGCTTGCCTTCATTGCTCAGACCTTTGAGTATAGCAGTTGACCGTTGAGGTTGTTAGGATGTTGGTGAGGCCTCTTAGAGAGTACGGTGTACAGTTCTAGTTGCCCTACTATAGGAATGATATTATTAAATTGGAGAGGGTTCAGAAAAGATTTACCAGGATGTTTCTGGGACTGGAGGGTTTGGGTTATAGGAGAGGCTGGGACTTATTTTACTGGAGCGTAGAAGGTTGAAGGGTGATCTTATAGGTGTTTATAAAATCATCAGGGACATTTGAGATAAATAGCAAATATCTTTTCCCTAGGTAGGGGAGTTAAAAGCTAGGGTGACGTGTTTTTTTGTTAAAAAGGTGAGAGGAGGAAGATTAAAAAGGGACCTGAGGGGCAATGTTTTTCCACACAGAGGTTGGTTCGTATGTCAAATTAACTGCCAGAAGAACTCATAGATGCAGGTACTACTAAAACATTTAAAAGACATTTGGACAGGTACATGAATATAAAATGTTTAGAGGGATATGGACAAAATGCAGGCAAGTGGGACTACTTACCCTGCAGGTCCTTTTAAAATCTTCCCCCCTCGCTTTAAACAGATGCCTTCTAGTTTTGGACTTCCCTACCCTGGGGAAATAGACGTTGGCTCCTGACCCTATCCATGCACCTCATCATTTTATAAACCTCAATAAAGGTTACCCCTCAGCCTCTGACGCTCCAGGGAAAAAAGCCCCAGCCTATTCAGCCTCTCCCTATAGCTCAAACCCTCCAAATCTAGACAACATCCTTGTAAGTAGTTTCTGCACTCTCCCAAGTTTAATGGCATCCTTTGTATAGAAGGCCGACTGGAATTATATGCAGTATTCTGAAAGCGGCCTCACCAATGTCCTGTACAGCCGCAACAGAAGATCCCGACTCATTTACTCAATGTACTGGCCAATAAAGGCAAGCATACAAAATGCATTGTTCCAAAAAAAGGCACACTTTTTAAAATCATGAATCAACAAACACACCACTTCCCTGTGATGTCAATATTTATTTGTTTTCCCAAATAATAGACCCCTAAAGCTGCAGCTATTAAACTAGAACTCCCGTCCCTTTGCTCAGTTCAATCTGAAGAATATAGCCTTATAAACTATAAATGAGAAAACGACCTTACAAACAATGAACAAAAACAATCCAGAAAGCATCTTTGCCCCTCTGCATCAAATTCCCATGATGCTCCAAATTTCCAGAAACAGAGTGTCTGGCTGTGCCTTACTCAGATATGCTCTCTCCTGACTGCTCATGAAACTTAGTGATGTTCCCTCCTGTCTTTTCTATCTATGCCCCTCAATTTTACACATCTCAATCATGACTCCCCTTTGTCTACCCTACTCCAGGGAAACATGCCCAGTCTATCCAACCTCTCTCTTTAAACTTTCCAGACCAGCAACATCCTAGCAAATCTCCTCTGTCCCCTGTCCAGTGCAATCTTATAATGTGGATTCCAGAACTGCACACAACTGCTTTGGCCTCAACCATTTTCTGTGATACAGAATTCCACAGATTCACCACATTTTGGATGAAACAATTTCTCCTCATCTCAGCATTATCTTTCCTACATTTACCCAATCTAATCCTGTTGGAATTCGATAGGTTTCTAGGAGATGCACACTCAATCTTTTAAGCTCCAGTGAATACAAGTCTTAATTGATTCAATCTCTCTTCATAGATTATTTGAATAAAATAGCAGATAAGCAAGTCTGCTTAAAGAAAAACCCCAGTATCTCTCAGTGGGCTGGAAATAGATGAAGCACAGTTTTTAATCTATAAAGGCCATCCTCACTTATTTCTTAAGTGCAGAGACTGCTCATCATATTTACTCTCAAAGTGAGGTCCATTCACTTCTGAATCAGCAGGCATATAGGTGTCCTCATCATTCGAAAGTCTGGTATTCGCAAACGAAAAGCAAGCCCTTCTGTAACTCCTCACTGTGTAAAAATCAAGGGATGGATTAGATCATTTTCAATGAGTGTGCGAACTAAACTATATTGTTAAGACTTACATCAGTAAAACTTCCTTTCTTAAACTATTTAGTGTTTTTTTTTAAAGTATTAAAAAGATAACAATGCTACAATATAACATTTAATTCTCATAACTACTCAGAAAACTATACTATTGAGAATGTCAAATCTAATCTATGGCATATGTGAAATGAAAATTATGTAACTCTAACGGATGGAAGAGAATGTTACACTAAAATAATTTATTTATTGAATATAGCAAAAAAAGACAATGCAAAAGAAAAACTAAGAAGTTTTACTTTGTGAAGTCTGAATGGTTTCCTCATACATAGCCCAGAACATTTAGAGAGTCAGATGTACAGCATGGAAACAGACCCTTCAGTCAAACTTGTCTACACTGACCAGATATCCCAACCCATTCTAGTCCCACCTCCAGGACCTGGCCCATAACCCTCAAAACACTTTCTATTCATATATTCCTTGGGGCGGCATGGTGGCTCAGTGGTTAACACTGCTGCCTCACAGCGCCAGGGACGCAGATTCGATTCCAGCCTCGGGTGACTGTTTGTGTGGAGTTCGCACATTCTCCCTGAATCTAGGTGGGTTTCCTCCCACAGTCCAAAGATGTACAAATCAGGTGAATTGGCCATTCTAAATTGCCTATAGTGTTCGATGCATTAGTCAGAGGGAAATTGGTCTGGTGGGTTGCTCTTCAGAGGGTCAGTGTGGACTTGGTGGGCCGAAGGGCCTGTTTCCACGCTGTAGGGAATCTAATCTAATCATATATTCCTCTTTTGTTATTTGAATATATGCAGCAGTGTTAAATTTAGAGCGGAAAGATAATTGTTAATGTTTGCCATCATGGAATATCTGGTTATTTAGTGATCTATATTAAGACAAAAGAAATTCATTACCCATTTCTGAATACTATTTACACACATAAAGCATCTTAACATTCCATTGGTTAACAGCATAAATTCAAATGTGCCTTTCAACTATATTAAATCTTTCAAAGAAGGAGATTTAAATGAAGACAGAGAAGGCTGTACCTTATGCAAGTGGCTCATCAACTAAAGGTCATAGATTTAAATATCATTGACAAATATTCTAGCTGGGACAGGAGGAGAAACTTTTTAGTGTTGTCTGGATCTAGAATGATTTACCCCAGAAGAAAAGCTGGAGGTGACAGATACAGGATCTGAAAAGGGTGAGGAATCAAGGACAAAGATGTCACACCAGGCGTTGCTGCTGACTAAAACAGCGAGCGCAATATGTTAAGTAGTCGTCTTTATTGCCAATTTACATCATCATATGATTACATTACATCCCTTACAATGTGGAAAAAAACAGGTGCTTTGGTCCAACAAGTCCACATTGACCCTCCAAAGAGTAACCCACCCAGACCCATTCCTCTGCCCTACATTTACCCCTGACTAAGGCACCCAACACTATGGGCAATTTAACATGGCCAATTCATCTGACTTGCACATCTTTGGACTGTGGGAGGAAACTGGAGGAAACCCACGCAGACACTGGGAGAACATGCAAACTCCACACAGACAGACAGTCACCCGAGGCTGGAACTGAACCTGGTTCCCTGGCGCTGTGAGGCAGCAGTGCTAACCCTTGAGCCATATATGCAAAGCCAAAAGCTACATTAAAGCTTAAACTTAGTTACTAAAGTGCAAGGATTTGAATAAGCTACACCTAAAAAGATATTTAACAGATGTTATTTTCCTCAAGGGGTACTTTTTTCAAGTTTTAAATTGCAGCCAGGAGATAGTATAAAGGTAACCATGTACAAAAAGCTCTTACAAATGCTAAAGTGGTTCTACATTGCTGTTCTCAGGGAAACATTTCAAGACATGGACACGGTTCTGCACTTTAATTAACATGCAGGAGACCCCACTTACTGTACTTTACCTCTGTAAAATGCAGCACTAATTGCTGGCATTCGTTAATAAAAAGTGAGACCCCATTGTACTTTAATGGCTAGCAGCACCACTGCAACAAAGCAGCCCTTACAGTCACCTGAGAACAACTAGGAAAAGGGTGAACCTGTGGAATTCTCTGCCACAAGAAGTGGCTGAGACCAAAACATTAAATGTTTTCAAGTAGTAGTTAGATAAAGTCCTAAGGGCTACAGGAATCAAAGCGTATGGAGCGAAAGCAGGAACTGGGTTCTCAATTGAATGATTAGTCATGATCATATTGAGTGGCAGAGCAGGTTTGAAGGGTGAAATAGCCTATACCTGCTCCCATTTTCTATACTTTTTTTTAAAAAAAGATTAGTGTGGAAACAGGCCCTTCGGCCCAACAAGTCCACACCGATCCGCCGAAGTGCAACCCACCCAGACCCATTCCCTTAGATTTACCCCTTCACCTATTACTATGGGCAATTTAGCATGGCCAATTCATCTGACCTGCACATCTTTGGACTGTGGGAGGAAACCGGAGCACCCGGAGAAAACCCACGCAGACACGGGGAGAATGTGCAAACTCCACACAGTCAGTCACCGGAGGCGGGAATTGAACCCGGGACTCTGGTGCTGTGAGGCAGCAGTGCTAACCACTGTGCCACCGTGCCGCCCACATGTTTTAACGTATTCTAAATTCCAGCCTCGCCAGCCACACCTACATAAGAATTATCGTATATACTCATGTAAAAGTCAACTCCTTAATTTTGGCCAAAGAAATCTTGAATTTTCCATATATCTCGTGTAAAGGTCGACCCTACTATATTGCATTATAAATATCTTACAAAGAAAACTGTATGTTCCCATTAACCCACTTAAACGAAATTGCATTCATTCATTCATAGTGGTAACTCTACTCATCACTTTGTTTACTTTCCTATATTGCATCTCTGTTCAATCATAACTCTACTTACTGCACCTAGTTTACTACAGCACACTTGGATTGATTCATTCATTCAGACCGGTACGAAGTCTATCAGTACTTATCGCACTTTGTTCACTATACATTCAAACGTTAATATCGTTAAAATGTTAATCATTTTAATTGCACCATCATATCAGAATAAAAGTGAGACATATTAGCTACATATATCTTTAATTCTTTGACAAATGTGTTAATGTTGCTGAGGTTCATAACGTATGAGTGTAAATGGGAAGGAAACAAAAGAATTTGGCAGGAAAATTCAAGGTGCTTACACATTCAGAATTTAATAAATGTTTCATTTTAAGTGTGCCATTATAGCAGGCCATGAATGTTGAACAATGTGATTTTGCAGGATTTCACCTGGACACCCCGTGCTGGCCTCCTACCTACCCTCGACCTCTTCATAGCAAACTGCCGCCGCGATATTAACCGCTACCTGAACTCCCACACTCCTCCCACCCACTCCAACCTCTCACCCTCGGAACACGCAGCCCTCCACTCCCTCCGTTCCAACCCCAACCTCACCATCAAACCAGCTGACAAGGGAGGCGCGGTAGTAGTTTGGCGCACCGACCTCTACACCGCTGAGGCCAAACGCCAGCTCGCAGATACCTCCTCCTACCGTCCCCTTGACCATGACCCCACCCCCCACCACCAAACCATCATCTCCCAGACCGTCCATAACCTCATCACCTCAGGGGACCTCCCATCCACCGCCTCCAACCTCATAGTACCACAACCCCGCACCGCCCGCTTCTACCTCCTGCCCAAAATCCACAAACCTGACTGCCCCGGACGACCCATCGTCTCAGCCTGCTCCTGCCCAACCGAACTCATCTCGGCATACCTCGACACGGTCCTGTCCCCATTAGTCCAAGAACTCCCCACCTACGTTCGTGACACCACCCACGCCCTCCACCTCCTCCAGGATTTCCGCTTCCCCGGTCCCCAACGCCTCATCTTCACCATGGACATCCAGTCCCTGTACACCTCCATCCCCCATCACGAAGGACTCAAAGCACTCCGCTTCTTCCTTTCCCGCCGTACCACCCAGTACCCTTCCACCGACACCCTCCTTCGACTGACCGAACTGGTCCTCACCCTGAACAACTTTTCTTTCCAATCCTCCCACTTTCTCCAAACAAAAGGAGTAGCCATGGGCACCCGCATGGGCCCCAGCTATGCCTGCCTCTTCGTAGGGTATGTGGAACAATCCATCTTCCGCAACTACACTGGCCCCACCCCCCATCTTTTTCTTCGCTACATTGATGACTGTATCGGCGCTACCTCGTGCTCCCACGATGAGGTTGAACAGTTCATCCACTACACTAACACCTTCCACCCCGACCTCAAATTCACCTGGACAGTCTCGGACTCCTCCCTCCCCTTCCTAGACCTTTCTGTTTCTATCTCGGGCGACCGAATCAACACGGACATCTACTACAAACCTACCGACTCCCACAGCTACCTGGACTACACCTCCTCCCATCCTGCCCCCTGTAAAAACGCCATCCCATTCTCCCAATTCCTTCGTCTCCGCCGCATCTGCTCCCAGGAGGACCAGTTCAAAATACGTACAACACAGATGGCCTCCTTCTTCAAGGACCGCAATTTCCCCCCCGACGTGGTCGACGGTGCCTTCCACCGCATCTCCTCCACTTCCCGCTCCTCTGCCCTTGAGCCCCGCCCCTCCAACCGCCACCAGGACAGAACCCCACTGGTCCTCACCTACCACCCCACCAATCTCCATGTACAGCGCATCATCCGCTGTCACTTCCGCCACCTCCAAACAGACCCTAGCACCAAGGATATATTTCCCTCCCCTCCCCTATCAGCTTTCCGTAGAGACCACTCCCTCCGCGACTCCCTTGTCAGATCCACACCCCCCACCGACCCAACCACCACTCCCGGCACCTTCCCTTGCAACCGCAGGAGGTGCATGACTTGCGCCCACACCTCCCCCCTCACTTCTCTCCAAGGCCCCAAGGGAAACTTCCATATCCGCCACAGATTCACCTGCACCTCCACCCACATCATCTACTGCATCCGCTGCAGCCGGTGTGGCCTCCTCTATATTGGGGAGACAGGCCGCCTACTTGCGGAGCGATTCAGAGAGCACCTCTGGGCCACCCGGACGAACCAACCCAACCAACCTGTGGCACAGCATTTCAACTCCCCCTCCCACTCCACCGAGGATATGCAGGTCATTGGACTCATCCACCGCCAAACCACAACAACCCGACGGTCAGAGGAGGAGCGTCTTATCTTCCGACTGGGAACCCTCCAACCGCAGGGGATGAACTTGGACTTCACCAGTTTCTTCATCCCCCCTCCCCCCACCTTGTCTCAGCCGGATCCCTCCAGCCCGGCACCGCCTTCCTGACCTGCAGTCTTCTTCTTGACCTCTCCGCCTCCATCCTACTCCGACCTATCACCCTCACCTTGACCTCTTTCCACCTATCACATTTCCAACTCCCCTCCTCCAAGTCCCTCCTCCCTACCTTTTATCTTCTCCTGCTGAACACTCTCTGCTCATTCCTGAGGAAGGGCCTGTGCCCGAAACGTCGAATCTCCTGTTCCCTGGATGCTGCCTGACCTGCTGTGCTGTTCCAGCAATAAAGTTTCAACATCTATTAGTAATGGCAAGCTTCGACAGCATTGCAAAGCAAACTTCATCTAGATAAAAAAGGTTTGTTGAAAATAAGTCCTTTTGAAAACGCAATAGCACATTGAAAGAAATTCAGTGAATATGTGCAGGGATTTTCAAAAGTTGCAGTATAGGAAGTTAATTGATAATCTTTTCTTTTTATCAGAGCTCAAGTGTGTTTAAGAATTTGTGGTAAATGGATAAACACAGAGGTCTGCATTGGGACTGTTACTCTTCAATACTTACTGATACGGGGCACAAACTCAAAATTGCATACAAAATAAGATAGGGAGTACAACTTTGCTCCACCAGTAAAATATCTTTGTTGCACTAGCTGCACCAGATACAGGAGAGCATGTATAACTATTGGAAGCAGATTCGTCATATTTGTAGATTGAGATTCTGTAGGGTTTCTTTCTAAATATGGTCAGGTGCATCAGCATCAACTTAACAGTCTTGCAATCTTCGATTCCACCTTTTGAAAAGGTAAGCTGAAAACAAAAAGGTAATTCGACTGGGATAATTTTAAATAAATGGAACTTTAGGATTAGAAGAAATAAATGACAAAAGCAAAGATTCTTAGGCCTGAATGCAAATTATTTTCTACAGACAAATCTTAACCCAATCCTCTGTCTTAAAAACGAGTTAATCCAGTGGTTTGTTATGGAGCAGTTAAGAGGCCTTACATTGATGTTTTTGGCAGGAGGATATGGAGTGAAGTCAACTAGATTTCACTCTTCTTTTCATTCCAAAGACTGTGCAACAAACCTGATAATGAGGACAACAGCCCATCCATACCTATGAAATTGATCAGTGTACACATGCATTGTCTCAACTTTGCAATAATTGCAAACATCTCCTTACAAAATTTTAAATGGAAAGAGTTCCAGCATACACTAACCAAATGATCCGACATTAGAAAAAGCTTAATTGATTTTATCAATGGACTCGGTATCCTGGTACTACTGAAATGTGTAAAGATTTTCCAGTTCAAATTTCAGTGGTGATCTGGACTACACATAGCAAAGAACAATGAAGAATAATAAAATTTAATATGGTGGTTATTCCTAGATTCCTTCTGAAATCATTAGCTAAAACTCACTATGGTTTAACAAAACAGTGAATTAGCACATTTTTAATGACAGCAATTATGAATTCAATAAACGCCACGTGAAAATGAAGCCAAACTGAGCTAATGCTTTCAGAGTTCTACTTTTCCAGCAATTCAGCATTACACATTGTTGGACATGGTAGGCAGATTTTTATGAAGTGAGCAGGGGATTTCCAATAGAAATAAGAGTTGCAGAGACCAAGTTTGCTGCATTTCCTACGCACATGGAAAGTCATGCCATTTTGTGGTTGGTTTCAACTTGTAATACAATTGCATCTCAAACATACTCATTACATGGACAGTTTGTAATAATACTCAATCCCAACGCTAAGCCAACAGTCCACAGGAATCATGTGGCACCCAGTTCATTTGTATTTAAGGATGGAGTGTATCAGTTGGCTTTGTGTAGAGGCAGATATCAGCAGTTTTCCTTGTTGAACTCCATAGCACAAGGGAAAGGTGGAGGATGACAGCCACGTACAGGGGCTGGAGACCAGCAGGGGGAGTCCGTGTTGAACTAGAGAACTGGGAGTTTGGGATTGGGGTGGCAGCTTAGAGGAGTGGGTGAAGGAAGAGATTTGCATCCTGGGTGTTGTCAGTCAGGTTGTGGGACTATTTAGTCAAGGTAAGAAAATGTGGGTCCATCTACACCCATGCCCTCCACCTGCTCCATGATTTTCGCTTCCCCGGTCCTCAACGCCTTATCTTCACCATGGACATCCAGTCCCTGTACATCTCCATCCCCAATCACGAAGGACTCAAAGCCCTCCGCTTCTTTCTTTCCCGCCGTACCGACCAGTACCCTTCCACCGGCACCCTCCTTCGACTGACTGAACTGGTCCTCACCCTGAACAACTTCTCTTTCCAATCCTCCCACTTACTCCAAACGAAAGGAGTAGCCACGGGCACCCGCATGGGCCCCAGCTATGCCTGCCTCTTCGTAGGATATGTGGAACAATCCATCTTCCGCAACTACACTGGCCCCACCCCCCACCTTTTCCTCCGCTACATCGATGACTGTATCGGCGCCACCTTCGTGCTCCCACGAGGAGGTTGAACAGTTCATCCACTTCAACACCTTCCACCCAGACCTCAAATTCACCTGGACAGTCTCAGATTCCTCCCTCCCTTCCTCGACCTTTCTATTTCTATCTCAGGTGACCGAATCAACATGGACATCTACTACAAACCGACCGACTCCCACAGCTACCTGGACTACACCTCCTCCCATCCTGCCCCCCTGTAAAAACGCCATCCCATTCTCCCAATTCCTTCGACTCCGCCGCATCTGCTCCCAGGAGGACCAGTTCCAAAAATGCACAACCCAGATGGCCTCCTTCTTCAAGGACCGCAATTTCCCCCCCGACGTGGTCGACAATGCCCTCCACCGCATCTCTTCCACTTCCCGCTCCTCCGCCCTTGAATCCCACCCCTCCAACCGCCACCAGGACAGAACCCTACTGGTCCTCACCTACCACCCCACAAATCTCCACGTACAGCGCATCATCCGCCGTCATTTCCGCTACCTCAAACGGACCCCACCACCAAGGATATATTTCCCTCCCCTCCCCTATCAGCATTCCGTAAAGACCACTCCCTCCGTGACTCCCTCGTCAGATCCACACCCCCCACCAACCCAACCTCCACTCCCG